>NC_091951.1:305977977-306145477 GCF_031021105.1 Erythrolamprus reginae
GGCATACAAATCTAATATATTATTATTATTATTATTATTATTATTATTATTATTATTATTATTATACAAATCTAATAAATTATTATTAATTATTATTAATTAACTACAGTTTCAGTGTAGTTCTCCTTTTGCTAGTTGCTATCAAGTTCCAGTTGCACTCCAAGCAGGACTTCCCCCATGATGTGCTGCTCATTGTTCCTTGTGGTCCTACCACTTGAATGATAGTCTTGTTGCCTTCTTATAATAGCTACCGGTGTCCAGGATCACCTCTACTTCCCTGTGTAAGGGCCATTTGCTATTAACTTTCCTCCCACACCCCTCTTCACTTTATCTTATGTTTGCTTTTGTAAGCAAGGGGCCTGAATGGGATGAGTCTCTGTGTGAATGTCAGCATGTCCTTGAAAACTCCAGGGCATGGCTCAATTATCACAGATAGCTGTAACACCAACCTGGGTGCTTGTGAGTAATGTTGTGAGTAAACGGATGAATGCTTAGAGACGTGAGGGTGGGAAGCATTTCTCCCTGGTTGCAATTGTTTTTTTCAAAGCACAAACAGCAACCCCAACTTCATTCCTCTCAAAATGGCATAGGTTTACAGAGGCCACAGTTTAGCCTGGTTACTCAAAATGAGTACCGCATACATATATACAGTAAAGACAATGAAATACAGAATGTACAGACTCTGATATCCTTATTTAACTAACAATGATTATTCACAACATTTGAGCAGTTTTGTGCAATGTTAAAGTCGCACATGTCCAAACTATGGGCCACAGGGTACATGCAGCCCTGGGCAGCTAATAATGTGGCCTCACAAGATTGTAAACTTTGGATATTCTGTGATTTATAGACATCAACTACATTATATATTTTATATTCAGCCCAAGACAATTTCTCTTCACACAATGTGGTCCAGGCATACCAAGAGATTGTGTATCCTTGGTTAAAGCACTAAGGTAGAAACTAGGTGTTGTGTTCGTTTTAAAGAAATTACAGAAAATCGCTGATTGGTTAAGATGCGGCTAAGTTTAGATTGCCGCCAAAAACAAACGGTTGTCAGGAAAAAAGCCCGCGCATAAGCAAAGGTATAAATAGGGCAACGAATTAGCCATTGCCCTTGTTGGGAATTGTTATTGAGAGGAACGGTTGGTTGTTTTATTCTGTTAATAAACAATGCTTGAATGAACAGAAGTCTCCGGTGCAGTGATTCAACACTAGGAGTCTGTAAATTCTAGTCCACCAAAAAGCCAGAGGGGAACCTTAGATATGTCACTGTCTATGAGCCAGGGGTGGGTTCTAACTTAGCTCACTGCCAGTTTGTTTCCTCCCGTGCCTCATGGGTGTGTAAGCACTTTGCACACAGCGCATGCACAGTGCCAAAAATCAGGGGGGAAACAAAGAAAAAGAGCAAAAAACAAGATGGAGACACATACGCAGTGCCGGAAATTTCAATTCTGTGCATGCTCAGAAAAAGAAAAATTAAAAATACCCCCCAAATAAAAAATAAAATAAAATATTCAAAAAGATGGCAGTGCCCACAGACAGGCATCACCAGTGGTTGCTACTGGTTTGGACAAAATGACCTAAGTGCTAAAGCCCACTGCAACAATATCGCCAGAAAGGCTTCTAGAGTTGTTAACCTGATCCTACGTAGCTTCTGCTCCGGCAATCTCACACTACTCACAAGAGCCTACAAAACCTTTGCCAGACCCATCCTTGAATACAGCTCATCTGTCTGGAACTCATACCACATCTCGGACATCAACACCCTTGAAAACGTCGAAAGATATTTCACCAGAAGAGACATTCACTCCTCCACTCGAAACAGAATACCCTACGAAAATAGACTAACAATCCTGGGTCTAGAAAGTTTAGAACTATAGCACCTAAAACACGATTTAAGTATTGCCCACAAGATCATATGCTGCAATGTCCTACCGGTCAATGACTACTTCAGCTTCAACCGCAACAACACAAGAGCACGCAACAGATTCAAACTTAATATTAACCGCTCCAAACTTGACTGTAAAAAATATGACTTTAATAATCGAGTTGTCGAAGCGTGGAACTCATTACCGGACTCAATAGTGTCAACCCCTAACCCCCAACATTTCTCCCTTAGACTATCCACTATTGACCTCTCCAGGTTTCTAAGAGGTCAGTAAGGGACGTACATGAGTGCACCAGTGTGCCTTTCGTCCCCTGTCCAATTGTTGTTCCTTTATCTCATATATCATATATATTTTCTTCCTTTCACATATCTTCTCCTCTATTTTTACATATTATCTTTATATATATTACTTCATGTCTATTCTGTTCCATATGTATTGTGTATTGGACAAATGAATAAGTAAAAAAATAAAATAAATAAGTACGAACTGGGAGGAACCACCTCTGCTTTGAGTCCTAGAAACCAGGCAATGACAAACCAATTTCCTGAAATCTTGCCAAGAAAAATACAGGGACTTGTTCTTGCAGTGATCGGTAGTCAACAGTGACTTGAAGGTATCAAAATAATTACATGTATAAATAAATATAGCAAAACATTTAGTGGAAGTTAAGGCAAAGGTTGTGTTGATGAGCTAATCAATATGCCGCATAGTAATGCTAACTACTATGCTAACTACTAACCCCAATCCTGACTTGTCACTGGGGATTGGCCAGCATATACATTTAATAAATTATGACAATGAGGATAAAAAGAGCTTTGACTTTGTTGAAGCCCCAGTTCAAGTTGAACTTCTTGATGAATTGTGCTTCAGCAATTTCACACTGAAAATTTTTTATTTTCCTTTGTTCAGAAATGGCCATCTTAAGGTTAGTGATGCATTATCTTTTGGAAGGTGACATTTTGTAACTATTTTTCTAATATTTCATTTCCACTGTCAAATTTGTGTCCAGGCCTCTCTGTTGGGTTTTTTTTTTTTTGCATCGACATAAAAGAAATCTATTATACGTGCAATGTAAAATATCACATTTTATTAAAAATGATCACATTTTATTAAAAATGACAAAAATGGTCTTGAACACAAACAAAACATACTGTATATAAATGTACACACATCGCAATAAATAAATAAAAGTAACTAAATTTTAAACAGTGGGTTAAACCTTATTCACAAGAAGCATGCTGATTATTGATCAAATGCAGAGCCTGTGAAATGGGTATTTTGATGGGATTTTAAATGTTTCATTATACTTTTACCATATCACAGCAGACAATTATGTATTTTTATTATGCTGTTATTTGGTAGTATTTTTAAATTGTTGTTCTTGCTCAGAATCATGATGATGAGCTGAACAGTCATATAAATTGAAATAAATGAATTACTGTAAATAAATTCTTTTTATTATGTTAATAGCCAATTCAAAGACCCATACTGAACATATTTCTTCCATCCAGGACTGTTGAGTCTTGAACATTAAGTGGCAATTTCTTTATAACATTACAAATTTATCTTTTTAGCTACATTTCAAATTTACTGAGTCTTAAATTTTTCATAAATCAATACATTCAAAGGTTTTATTATATATTTCATCTCACGTTAACAGTTTTAAACATCTTATTTCTCTTCCCAAAATCATATTAGCAATAATGTGACTACTCAGCCACAACAAATCATAGATGTCAAATATATCACATCTTCGAACTGAACAGATTGACACCCAACCTTTCAACATTCATTGAGATGTCCAATGAACATTAAAAAAAATACTTGGATGAATTACTATCGTTTTAATATTCAAAGCAATGTACTATTTAAAATACGAGATTATTATTTCTTTAAAAAATGGATATGCCCAGTCTTTCCACTTAACTTAGAATTTACATAATAAAGAAAAGCCAAAGGTTGTTGTTGTTTTTTTAAAAAAACTGTAGACACCTGAAATGTATTAGGAAATATATGGGGTGATTTCAATTAATAGATTAAATTAATAATTTACCAAACTATTGTACAATGGCTAAAGATTTAGATAAAGAATCTTATTACTATGAATAAAATTCAAAATGTAATCTATATAGAAAATAATTTATATATTAAATATAAGTCCTACTTAAAATATTAATTGATGGTCTACTAAAAGGCCAATGATTAAAATGCAAATTAAATAAGATTATGGACATTCCTATTTTGGTACTTTTTTTTTTAGTAAAAAGCAGTCCCACTTATGATTCTAGCTTAACTATTATAATACCATATTTTGATCTAACTAATAAAAATTAAAGGGAACCATTTTTATGAAAATATATTCAAAAAATTTAATTTTCACCATTTTAAAATCTTTTTCTGAAACACCACCATGACCAATTGAAATTAAATCCTTTACTTATGGTCCAAGACCAGTTCAAGGTTCTATAATTAAATTTCTAAAACAGCCATTAAAATCTAATATTAGTTGAAGTTTGAAGCTCTTTTAAAACCAGATTACTTGGAATGAATTATTGAAGTTAATAGAATTTGCAATATGGTGATATTATGGTGAAATGTTAACATATCAACTTCTGATATTAATGTTTTTTATTCTTGCTTTCCTGAAGTAAGAAAGATTGAGACTAAAAAATATTGTCTTTTGACAATGCATCTAGCTTTGGGACACCCTCCTTCTGGAAATAAGACTGGCCTTCCGGAAGCTAATATTTAATATGAGCATTTCAGTCCATTTTTAGTCACTTTCAAAATTCTAATGGCTAATCAATTCATTTCCCTTTCACTGGGTTAAGATTTCCCATCGTTATGTGTCATGTTACGTATTCTCAGTGAAATTCTATATTTGCAACTTCAAATTTTCTTTTCTTGCTTGGCAATGCCAGCAACTAGACTTCCCAAGAGTTTTAATCTGACTACTAATATAAAATTTAGAATTTAATCTAAAATTCATTAGTAATTCAAAATATTCTCAGTTCTTCAATTCTTGTGTATGTATGCAGTTTTCTTGGTTAACTACAGGAGTGGTTAATCCTTGTCTTTTGTTGTGTGATATGAAATGATGGCTATGTCTTTGCCTTTGCCATTGTCATTAAAATGATTAGCCTTCTTCAATATCTTCTACATCACTGCTTCCTGATATAGATGCCTGCTTAGTTTAGCTTAGCAGATAAAATAACCTTCATATGTTCTGTAAAAATGCTGAAAGTATATATATATATATTAGCACTTGTTCCCAATATTCTTAATTCATCTTGCCCAGGCAAAGCCGCCACCACCACCACCATGATCAATTAGCATAATAGAAGTTCAAGTATTTGGTGTTTATTGGGGGGAGGGGTGGACATGAAGAGAACAAGAAAAAATTCACACTGTTGGAATAAAAAATGTTGGTCAATTATGACAAAACTGAAAGTAGCAAATATTTTGTTTTGTTTTGTTTTATTTTATTTTACTATTATTTATTTATTTGTCAAGCATGTATAAGATTACAGACAAAGCATAAACATTAATATGAATATATAAGAAGTATAAGCATGGCTTTGAGTACATGATATTTTATGATACAGGGTACATGGGGACTTTAGGACAGGGATGATAGGCACTCTGGTGTGCTTATGCATGCCCCTTACACACCTCTTAGGAATGGGATAAGGTCAACAGTAGACAGTTTAAGTTTAAAGTTACAGGGGTTTGGAGAAGAAACTACAGAATTGGGTAATATATTCCAGGTATTGACCACTCTGTTCCTGAAGTCAAATATTTTGTAATCACATTTGGAGCGGTTTATGTTTGGTCTGTATTTATTGTGAGCTCATGTATTGTTGAGAGTGAAGCTGAAGTAGTCATTGACAGGTAGGACATTGTAGCATATAATTTTGTGTGCTACACCTAAGTCAGATCGAAGGTGATGGAGTTCTAAATTTTCTAGGGCCAAACTTTCAAGTCTGGTGGCATAAGGTACTCTATTGTGACTATAATGGTGGCTGCACATTTCACCCTATATTTTATATGTGATCTGGGTCAAAGCCATAAAATCTTTTCGCCTAATCCTTTTAGACCCAAAGTCACCCTCCCTGCCCCTAGATAGATCACCCTGCAATCCCATCTAAACTGACATCAATTTACAGCATACAACCTGGTCACAAAGTGGTTAGAAAGCAATAATGCAGGCTAACTCTGCTTAAGGTTGACTCAGCCTTCCATGTTTCTGAGGTCAATGAGACCCCAGATTGGTGGGGGCAATATGCCCAGATCATGCTGTAAAGCACTATGGGGTGATACAGTATATAAATTTAAGTGCTGTTACTATTGTTAGGATTAGGGGTTAAAATCTCCAACATTCTACCCTCAATCAGCTTGATGAGTTTAATATTCTATTCTTTTAACAATCAAGCGTGGATTCCTGCTGTTAGTGACTGGCTGGTGACATCAGAATGGCATCACGTATCCAGTTCAGTTGGTGCCAGTCCATTGGTGTCACCATCCTTTTTTCAGAATGTTTTCAGAATTTTTTGTCATTTTGAAGTTTTTTCCTCTGCTGATGCTTGAAAAAGAGCCTTCATGCCCAACCCCGAGTCTATACTTACCTTTATTCCTCCACCCGAAGCACAGCTGATCAGCTTCTAAGCTGTGTTCTGGGCTAATTATAATTACTGAGTATGGACGGAAATAGAATTGCAAAAGGGGATGCACAATATGTTGCAATGCAAAGCAGTGGCAAAGGTAAGTGGAACTCATACCTGTTAATAATGGACTTCTTCAATTTTGCTGCCAATAGAAATGCCCCGGAAGTATGGACAAGGGCCTACCTAATTTTTCCAAAGCCAGACAGCAAATAAGATGTCTAGGATTTCCTACCTTGTAACCCTCAACTTCTATTATTTTTTTTATTTTTTTGCTTTTCCTCTTGTTAATCGGGCACCCAACAATCCCTCTTGTTAATCAGGCACCCAACAATCATTGTAATAAACATTTATCTTCCTCAATTTTCTAGTCCGATTGTTCAATTTTGTACAACACATTATTAAATGTAGTATCTGTGTCAAGTACAAAAATCAGGAAGCCCAGGCACTCAAATGAATGTGAAGATTTATTGCAAGCGTAAGCTCTCTACAAGAATCTGAATGACAAAGGGTAACAGTTAGTAATGGGCAGCCAAATTTTTTACAGCCACACTGTGGGTGTGGATTATTTTGTGGGTGTGGCTTAATGGTCATGGGACTGGGTAGCTTGCCGGCTATGTGATCAGGTGGAACTGGCTTGAATGATCATCATCGTTCAAGTGAACTGTTAAGTCCTCAGCTTACAACCTTATCATTGTCACTTGCTGGGGTGACAATTTGCTTCCCATTTCCCGCGCTCTCCTTCCTGGTTCTCCCCCCTGGCCTCAGGCCAGGTAGCTAGGCGAATGGGTGCTGCCAGAAGCGTAAATGTTGCCAGCGCTGCTTCTACCCACACCTTCTGCTTGCACCTCAGAAAGGAGGTGGCTGCATGAGCCTAGAGGGGAGCCGGGAAGGAGAGAGGGAAGCTTGTCTGAGGCCAGGAAGGAGAAAAGAGGAAAAAAGCAAGGAGTGCAGGCGCAGCAGCAGCAGCAGCAGGAAAAGAAGGAAAGCAGAGCTGAGAACAGTAATCCAGGAAGTGACAGCCACCGATCAGCTGGGGATGTGCATGCATCTTCATTTCTGTTGGTGGAACTGCTTTCCACCCTGTTCTACCTGCTGCCCACCCTTGGTAACAGCAAATTGGCAGTAGATGGAATTCAGGGTGAGCTGGGCTTAGATTTCTTGGGGGTATGAAGGGACCTATGATGCATTTGATCCCTCTCTTGGGTTCAGCTTGGTCTTCTGCAATTTGCTTGTCAGTAGAAATATCAAAGTAGGACATCATATACAATATACTTCTGTGTGGTACTATAGAAAAGAAACAAAAAAAACAATTTTGATAAAATGATATTCAATATCAAAAATAATAGCTATACCTATTGAATATTTCATACTGGAGTTTTGTTTGAAGAAGATTTTATACACTCCAAAGATAGATGGTCTTGTTTTTTTAAGCTACTTTTCATATGATTATTCAATAATATGGATTCAAAATTATGTGATTGAAAATGATATTTGTAGCAGTTACTTTTTGCATTTCTTCCTTGACTAATTGCCATATTTTATTAATGACTAAATGTTTTAATCACATAGAAGCACTTAAATGTATATGCAATAGTTTTAATGCTCAGCTATTTGTTCTTCTTTTTGAAAATAAATCAGGTAATTAGACATTTGCTTCAAATATGGAGACTTGTCATTTATAGATGTACTCAGACAAAATATTGCATCTTGTCAAATAATCTTCCTGCAGAGAAGCAGAAAAATTGAGATATTTTTGTTTAAGATGAGCTACCTGGGTTTTTTAAAAAGTTGATCACTAATTGCTTGGTTACAAAGAATTAGTCCTCAAAAATAGCAAAAAGTAGCTATATGTTCCGCCTGCATACTACTTGTTTCTGCACACACAGACACCATTATTTACAATGCTTACTTCAAAGTGACTATAGTATACCATTTAAAGAACATGACTGCCCTGATTTATAGTAAAATATTCACTATAAAAAGTGCTCTGAACAAAACATTTCAAAATGTTAAAAATGCAGGGAAGCATGCCTATTTTTATTTTTAAAATAAAAATATTCGTGCATTGTGACATAAAAGCACAAGCTTACAACCAGACTGCATAACTCAAGAGTAAATTTGTACTTAGTACATCCCATTAATAGAAAATAATTAAAATTAAAATTAAAAACTTAATCACACATCGTCCAAGTTTTAATATAAGTGGGCAGGGAAAGAAATTTGAAACTGTTCCACCTGGAATTACATGGTCTGATGTCTTAACTGCCAAGTTTAACAAGATAGTTATTGGGTAAGGTATTTATTCCTTGCCTATCGTGAAAACTGTTAATAAAATATTACTCGGTCTACTATATAAAGCTTTAAAAAGTGATAAATTGACCTCTTGAATAGTGATGGGCGAACCGAACCCGCACAATTCGGGTCCATACCGAATTTTGCGTTGTTCGGTATGCCGAACATGAACCTGAAATTTTTTCAAATTTTTTCAAATTTCCGGCAAAGTTTGGGGTCGTGTTTGGAGTTCGGAGCTTTGATGTCACCGGCAGGTTGCTAAGGATGCCAAGGTGATCACTTCCTGGATTCCATGGAATCCAGGAAGTGATCACCTTGGCATCCTTAGCAACCTGCCGGTGACGTCAAAGCTCCACCCCCGGAATCTCTTCATGGGAGGGATTCCCCAGTTCCTTCAAAGGGAGGTCTTCACGTAAAAATAAACATTGTCATTTTTAGGAAAAAGGACGCCACAGCGGTGCTGAAATCAAAGGGCGGTCCTTTCACGTAAAAATAAACATGTTTGGGTTCGAGCTCGGGTTCGGTTCGGGTTCGGCCGAATTTTGCGTAAAGTTTGTTCGAACTTGCCGAACCCGAACACCGTTGGGTTCGCCCATCACTACACCTGAAGTATGTTGCAACCCCCATCTCCATTGCTATCAATTGCCACTAATCAAGTTCATTAGTTCAGTTTAAATGTATTCCTAAGCAATATAATAAATTACTTACTTTGTTTTTCCAAAAATGTGAAGAACACTGTTAAAATTGCAGATAAATTTCCTGTTATCTACTACTTCATTAGACCCCAGCAAAGTTTATAAAAATGGGATGTTCCTCCCAAAATAACTTCCTTTGATAAACATTAATTCTTTGCAAGAGATTCTACCTACTACTTTTCATCACTACATATCTAAAAGAATTTCAACATTATTGTGGTGGAAAACCTACCTCTAAAAAATGACAAAATATGTAGAGGTACAAAGTTTTTTTTTTAATGTTGCAAAGAATAGCAGCATTAAATCCCCTGATTCAAGGCAAGAATAATCCGGTGACTATTTCTTAATAACTTGTTAACTAGATTTTATATAGATTACGCCAAATTCTAAGGACTCTAAGTTAATTAAATAATTACTTTACACACATCAAGGTATGGAAGTAAAGAGTGTCATCTTTAGAAGACGAAGCACCAGCCTCTCTGGGAAGGAGACATCACAGTACACAGACATTAAATTATCAAATATAAGATACTTTCTATTATTCTAGTAATGTTATTCATCTTACTCTCTAAACTTGGATGAGTTTACTATCTTTATCCTTGCATAAATCAAAGGATTTGTGTCGTATATGGGTCTACCACAGTATACCCATATGTCAGCATCACTCCGTGAGTTGCACTGCCTACTTATTGGTCTCTGAACACAATTTAAAGTGTTGGTTATTACCTATAAAGCCCTACATGGTTTAGGACCAGATTACTTACAGAACCATCTCCTGCCTCACGTATCAGAGCAGCGGATCAGATCCCACAGAGTCAAGATCAAGTTTGTAATATTTGCATTATATAGAGATAAGTGGATAAAAACCCTCTGCACAGGTTCATCTGTTTCATCAATTGCGACCCTACTTGGAACAGGAGGCTCTCTGTACAGTCACTCATGCCCTTATCACCTCATGATTGAATTATTGCAACACACTCTACCTGGGGCTACCCCTGAAGAGCATTTGGAGACTATAGTTGGTCTAGAATGCAGCCGCATGTGTGGTTGTAAGTGCACCTAAGTACACTCACATTACACTAATGCTCTGCAAGCTGCACTTGCTTCCTTTTGGTCACTGGGCTCAATTCAAGGTGTTGGTTATTACTTTTAAAGCCCTACATGCCTCAGGACCAGGTTATCTCCGAGACCGTCTTCTACCTCACAGTTGTCAGTGACTGATAAGATCCCACAGAGCTGGTCTCCTCCAGGTCCAATCAGAAAAAAAGTGTCAGCTGGCGGGCCCATGGGGAAAGGCCTTCTCTGTGGCTCCCCCGGCTCTCTAGAACCAACTACCCCTTGAGATCCAGACTGCCCCTACTCTATTGACCTTCTGGAAAGCATTGAAGTTCTGGGTTTTCCAGCAGGCTTGGGGCCATTGACCTCACAATTTTACGAGGTCGGGCCTTGAATGATATATAGGTATGTGATTTTTTAAAACTGTTTTTATCTTAATATTTTATGATGTTTTAAAATGTATTTAATATCCTGTTGTAAACCACCCAGAGTCCTTCCGGAGTTGGGTGGCATAGAAATGAATGAATGAATGAATGAATGAATGAATGAATGAATGAATGAATGAATGAGAAAGAAAATGTTTTTTCAGTTATACGGAGAGAGGCGGCATACAAATCTAATAAATAATAATAATAATAATAATAATAATAATAATAATAATAATATGTTTTTTTGAAAAGTAAAAAATAACTAAAAAGTTAACTGGATGAGGGACTATTCAACTGGGACATAACTGTCAGAGTTTCCTGTTTTCCAAGCATTTCAGAACTTATATGTGCATCTGCAGTTGGATAATGAATAGCATATGAAAATGATATTGTGTACGTATTTCCACAGCCTGTAGAGTAGGAAAGTTGAAGTGCCAACAACTTTTTTAGTGGAAGAAAAATGAAGTCAGGTATTTTCCTATTGAGAACTGCACATGATGAACTTTTTCTAGAGTCTCAATTTTTTTTTTTATATTGTGGCGACCTGAGACTGATTCCACTTTCTGCTGATATTGGTGCGCTTCCCACGAACGTCTGTGACCCTAGCGCATGCGCACGCATGTCAGAGCAAAATTTGTGCAAGGAGTGTGCGAACGTTAGATTTCAGTGATTTTTGCTGGGGGGTTTTTGCTTTAAGGCATACATGGAAGCAAAAAAATCAGCAAAAATCACCAAAATCTCCCACTCGCACACATATTCACACAATATTTGGCTTTCTGTGCATGCGCAGGAATCAAATCTCACTCCGATGCATGCAGACATGCACCAGATAGCTAGAGCTGAGCACACAGCTCCATTTTCATTGCTGGAGTGGTCACCCCATCCATGCAGTAAACTAATACAATCCAGTAACCAAAACTAGATGCAATATTCCAAGTCTGTTTTTACCTTTAAAAAGTGCTACTCACATGATCTTAGTTCTATTCTTCTGTTTATGCAGCCTAGAATTGTGTTGGCTTTTTTTGCAGCTACAGCACATTGCTGTCTTGACTGTACAGTGGGGTGCAATTTACAGAATCTTTAATAATGTGCATTCCTTCAGAGTAGAAGAACTATTAAGTATTAGTTACTAGACTTCCACTGAAACATTGTTAACCATCTGTTGGGCAGCCAAGCCTTGGCAGATACCAAGGCACCACAGCAGGAAACACACTCACTGCAACCCATCACACTAGGCACATATTTTTGTGTTGTTGCCATTTGCTTCAGGTTTTAGGACCAATAAACTATCCAATATTGCACAGATATAGCTGAGCAATGTGCCACAATCTTTTATTACTGCACAGAACAACCTGAACTTTTATGTTCTTTTTTTCAGTCTGTTTGCTTTATGTTATATAGAGAGCTTTGCTGATTTAACTGTATAGTTGATTTTGGCAGGCAGTCTTATACCCAATTATGTCAAAATAAAATGTATACTGTACCATCACTATCCTAACATAATCTGTAACACAACAACAAATACATCATGGGAAATACAGTAAATTGGCCAAGGAGAATCTTTAAAATTTAAAAATCATTTGATCTGGTTTGCAACTCTCCAATAATTACACAAAAATAGGCAATGTGTGAACCCCCAGATTTTCTGAACCAAAACGTTCAGTATTCTCAGCTTTTATGGGGAGAAACATGGAAGTTATCATCAATGCACCTATTTCAAGAGCAAGTAATATTTAGTAGTTTCATTATGGTAAATATCTTTCTATGCTTTCATCCTTTTATAGGTCTTCTGAAAATGCTTTTATTTTAGAAGATCAAAACCCAAACATGCCACATAGAAACATAGAAGACTGACGGCAGAAAAAGATCTTGGGATCCATCTAGTCTGCCCTTATACTATTTTTTGTATTTTATTTTAGGATGGATATATGTTTATCCCAGGCATGTTTAAATTCAGTTACCGTGGATTTACCAACCACGTCTGCTGGTTTGTTCCAAGGATCTACTACTCTTTCAATAAAATAATATTTTCTCATGTTGCTTTTGATCTTTCCCCCAACTAACTTCAGATTGTGTCCCCTTGTTCTTGTGTTCACCTTCCTATTAAAAACACTTCCTTCCTGAACCTTATTTAACCCTTTGACATATTTAAATGTTTCGATCATGTCCCCACTAACTGCCACATTAAAAGTGAACCTTTTCATGGCTGTTTTTTTTTTACTGGGGAATGTTCATCATGTCCAATGCATTTCATATACAAGGATATTGGTACCTGGGTACCATTGATATCCAGGATGAAAAGGAATGATAAAATGATAAAATGTTCTGATATGTTGTGAGCTGCTGGGAGTCCTCATAGAGGGGTGGCATACAAATCCAATTAAAAATAAATAAATAAATAAATAAATAAATAAATAAATAAATAAATAAATAAATAAATAAATAAATAAATAATCTTGTTTATTTCATTAGATTTCTCTTGGGACCTCACAGAAATGTGCATGCACATACACTTACATATTTTCTCCTGTAACAAATATGGACAGCTATTTATATTGATCCTAGGAACTGATCTCACACATCAATCAGAGTAAATAATGTTCCTAAATAATGTGGACTTCTACAGTAGCTTCCCAGAAAATTGGGAGAAACTGTTAAACTCCATTTGTGCTACTATCTATGCCAGTATAGAGTCAATTTCAGTAGAGGAAGATTTTTTTAAAATTAAAAGATAGCAAAAGATGGGGGAAATGGCCACTGGCTATTCATTAATGATATAACTTAAAATACTCATTTGAAACAGTGACTTGAATAAGGTGGGGCATCAGATGCATTGAACTAATTAGAAAAAAAAATTAATTCTGATTATGTTTACCCAGAGAGAGCAGAATATATTTTTTAAAATAAAAATTCATGTGATTCTTCCATATAAAGCACCAAGTACCACTGGCAGATAAATATATACTTAAAATAGTATTTTGTCATCGATGGAAGCTTTCACCAGAAGAGAAAAAATAAAAATGAGTCTATTTGATTTTTCTACCCCTCTTTGTTTGGTGTTCATTTCACTCCAGCTCTTCTATTGTGAAACCTTGTATTGGGGAATGAATGAATATACTCACCATCTGTTGGGTGTTCAGTCCCCTATAGAAAATGAGTAGTGGTCTCATTTCACTTCCCAGTAAACAGGTGCCCACATAACACAAAAATCGAAAATGTTACTAATTGCCACCCTTACTGTATGAGAAGGAGAGAGCTGAAGGTTTGAATTGGCTTGATTAATAAACTATCCTTCTCATCTACTACATTTAAAAGTTCATTAGGACCCAGATGTCGTGGTAGTAGGAACTGCAGGATAAAGCAATGAGATAGCAAATTAGTCTTGATATCTCAAGTTTCTAATTAGTAGAATTGCCAACATTATTAAAATAAAGATTCTTTACCGAATATTATTAGCACAGATACAAATCTATGCTGAGAATTTATTTCTTTAGTATTTTTCATTTAAGATTGGCTCATTGTCAAGTATTTCAAAAGGCACTTACAGCCATATGCAGTTTTCAATTATCTGGCCTGTATTTGTGCCAAATATATCTGAGTTAGTCAACGATATACAAGGTAGTATGTACCCATACAGTAATGCTGCATTTAAATATAACACTGGAGGAAGTAAATATTCTGATTCCAGATCTCACTCAAAAATTGAGAAAGACCTCAAAATTTAACTTTTTAGAAATATGAATTGCTTGGATGCCCCTCGCCTTGTTCTCTAGACTCCTACAGCATTCCAATGTGAGTGATAGCTTAACAGGATCAGAAAGTCTGATGCCATAATTCCAGGCAAATAGTGAAACATGTGAGCAGAGACCCCGATTTATGAGAAGGACAAATGATTTGCTGTCAATATATTTCAGCAAAGTTAATCTGAGATTGCTCTAGGGATAGGCTACTATCCAGATTTGTAGTCCTAATCTGCAGATGATGATTAGAATTTGCCAAGAATATTGAAAAGAGTTATGATTTCAGGCATACACAGAGGGCAGCTAGTCTATCCATCAGATACATGGTTTAATTATTATTAAAACTGCCCAGAACATCATTGGGCTCCAGCTACCCGCCCTGGATGACATCTTCACATCTCGCTGTTCTAGGAAGGTGCATACCATTCTCAAAGACTCTTCTCATCCTGCTTACAATCTTTTTGAACTGTTGCCTTCTGGCAGAAGATACAGAACAACTAGAACTCGGACCACACGTTTCCTGAATAATTTTTATCCCAGAACTATACTCTCAATTAACAACAAACTAAAGGGTCACCATCAGTGAACTGTTGGACAATATTACTTGGTTTGTCATGTAGATGGTTGAGTGATTCAGGGTGGGGAATTTGTAGTGGGTGGGACATTTTATTCTATTTTTTATTCTATTTTTTATTCTATTTTTAAATTTACCTGTTCTGATTTTATGTATGTTGGGACTGGTCTCTGGGTGTCACACGACTTTCGTTGTTTTGACAATGACAATAATTTTATTATTATTATTATTATTATTATTATTATTATTATTATTATTATTATTATTAAAGACAAACATCTTTTACATATCAAACTAAAGCAGAATTCCAAATCTTTTCACGGATCCTAAAAAACCAATCCATTTTACAAAACATCCCACTGTCCAGTTTAAAACTTTTAAGGCTTTCAATTCATCACTTTTTTGCATTTTTAAAAATCTTTGCTACAGTGATACTTTTTAAAAATTACTTTTTATTTTTAAAAAAATCTCCTGCCACTATAATTTCATTATTAACCCTTTGCTACTGTTCTGCATGATGCCTCATGCAATAATGCAGGAAAACAGATTTTGGAAAGCTGTATATAAAATGAGAGATAGCAAAAGAACTAATTAATAACCCTTCTCTAGACTCTTCTAAAAGAAGGAGATGGTGATACACAGGCAAATCTCCTGGTTAAAAAATAACCTATTGAACTATTAGTGAAGTCTCATGAATTCTCAGTAGAATTGCCAATTCTAAAATACTCTTGTTAAAATAAACGCAACTCTCTATACCTGGATTTATCTTTTGAAGATAAAGTAATATGTTCCTGTTCTCTCCTGCTTTGTAGTTATTTGATTCCTTTTTAAAAAGAAGACATTACTGTTATCCCTGCTGTTTTCAATTCTGTTTAAGTTCATGTTGTTAAAATAAAGTTGTGCAAACTGCTGTTTTGGTTATTTTTCTTGCTGTTTTCTAGTTGTTTACATTTAAGGGTTTGAGGGCATTATTTCCTGTCTTGGATGACACATTTGCTAAACTCGCATATTCCGATCACAGAACTTTGAAAGAAATTCAGATATTAACTTTTAGGACAATATACTAAAATGAAAATCAAACCAGGAGTATTTCATGATAATGAAAAATATAAAGTACATTATATTTGAACTATATTCTTTTCAGTATTGATTCCACAAGTTACTTGAGGGTTATAAAGTTGGCAGCATAAACTTCAAAATGATGATGACTGTTGTAATTATAGAAATAAAATCCTTGCATGCCATGTGGTTTTGCTAAAATCATTTAGGTATCTTTTATGTGACTTTGTCATTATCCAAAATATATAAAATTCACTTAGGGGATGATATTACACCATGTTCTGTTGTTACCCTCATCACATTTTTCCCAGTTAATCCTTTGATTTTTTTTTTTTAAATCTGCTAAGCACTAATTATTTAACCTTACCTCCTACCAACTTACTTTCTTTATTTGGGGGGTTTCTTAAGGGCTATAATGAGCTGTCCCTACACAAACAGGCCAAATTAGTGGATAATTACTGCTGGGCCTGTGAATGCTCTCACTCCCCCTTTCTTACAGTTTCACAACATTACCAGAATAGCCTGTCACCTCCCTACCAATTAGGTACAATTACTACTTTATAACATTAGTGGTGGCGGGCTTATTATGTTGGAGAATATGTTAAAGTACAGAGGAGGTGGAAGGGTTGGGTGAGTGGGCAATGAATTGAGGCCAGAGGAGGTCATTTTAGCACTGGGAACTGGCATGGTATATTCATTGCATTATTATCCAGAATCACAGCTGCACCAGCCTAAATGTGCTAAGGAATGAAAACGTGGGGCTCTTGATCATCAGCATTTTATTCTTAAGTCAGCAAAGCAACCCTTAGATCTGCAAAGTTTAGCTTATTCAGATGGCAGGACTTGCACTTCACATGGATTATTATTTAAAGGTGGCCTTTGTCAGGCAGAAAAGGGGACCAATTTATTAAACTGACGACAATCAAGTGTCAAAGGAAAAGGGTGGGAGAAGTTCCTGAAAGAACAACACAACATTCCCTTCCACCATATATACTAATGGAGTATAAATAAATCAGAGAAAAGCTTGAAAGGTCCATAGACCCTGCCTTGCACTTGTCCAATTACTACTAATTCTCTTTAAAGAAAGTGGATGAGTTGGAATACTCATTCTTGTGTGCAGGACTTTAAATTTTAAATGGGAAATTATTTGCACTTCTTTATGGTGGTGAAGAAATAGGTTTGGTAAGGCTACAATTTCACTAAAACAAGGCCTATTATATATCTATGACAGTTATTTCCCCCCCTGCTATCTATTTGAAGGAATACTATTTCAGTCATTATCAATGATTTCTACTTATAATAAGTGTGTTGAGCAGTAATCAATGAACTAAATAACCACTTCTTTATACAAATTTACGTGAGATTAGAATGTTGATTTTATTAAAATAAATATATAAGTAGGTGTTAGGTATAGTTTTATGTTGTCTCCATGAGTAAATAAGTAGATGTTAGGTATAGTTTTATGTTGTCTCCATGAGTAAATAAAATATTTGTGATACTATATGTTTTGAAAATTCAATAGGAAATGTTACTATTCCAAAGTTACATACATTGCATTGGAAGTTCTGTGTTAGCAAAAACTTCAGAAGAGAAGGATTTAGGGGTAGGGATTTCTGACAGTATCAAACAGGGTGAGCAGTGTGGTCAGGCAGTAGGAAAAGCAAGTAGGATGCTTGGCTGCATAGCTAGAGGTATAACAAGCAGGAAGAGGGAGATTGTGATCCCCTTATATAGAGCGCTGGTGAGACCACATTTGGAATACTGTGTTCAGTTCTGGAGACCTCACCTACAAAAAGATATTGACAAAATTGAACGGGTCCAAAGACGGGCTACAAGAATGGTGGAAGGTCTTAAGCATAAAATGTATCAGGAAAGACTTAATGAACTCAATCTGTATAGTCTGGAGGACAGAAGGAAAAGGGGGGACATGATCGAAACATTTAAATATGTTAAAGGGTTAAATAAGGTTCAGGAGGGAAGTGTTTTTAATAGGAAAGTGAACACAAGAACAAGGGGACACAATCTGAAGTTAGTTGGGGGAAAGATCAAAAGCAACATGAGAAAATATTATTTTACTGAAAGAGTAGTAGATCCTTGGAACAAACTTCCAGCAGACGTGGTTGGTAAATCCACAGTAACTGAATTTAAACATGCCTGGGATAAACATATATCCATTGTAAGATAAAATACAGGAAATAGTATAAGGGCAGACTAGATGGACCATGAGGTCTTTTTCTGCCATCAGTCTTCTATGTTTCTATGTTTTACAGACCCCTCACATCCTGGACATAAATTGTTTCAATTTCTACCCTCAAAATGATGCTATAGGGCACTGCACTCCAGAGCAACTAGACACAAGCACAATTTTTTTACCGAATGCCATCACTCTGCTAAACAATTAAATCCCACAACACTTTCAAACTATTTACTAAGACTGTATTACTATTCTTATTCTCATCTTTCCTCTTACCTATCTCCTTTCACTTACGAGTATAACCATGTTGCTTGTATTTTTATGATTTATATTGTTCTGTTTGTTTCCGAGTATGATTGCTTATTAGTAACATATGACTATCACTAAGTGTTGTAACTTATGATTATTGATGAATGTATTTTCCTTTTTTTTCTTTTATGTACACTGAGAGCATATGCGCCAAAGACAAATTCCTTGTTTGTCCAATCACACTTGGCCAATAAAGAATTCTAGTTTAGTTCCTCTAATCTATTCTATAGGGTGATAAATGAATATGGGTTGGGATCTCTGCTTGTATCCAGTAGCTCTATGAACTGTAACATCCAACAACAAATCCTTTTGAGGTATACTACTGATGAAGGCATCCTCAATTATTCAATTTTTTACTTCTTAAAAGGATCTTATTTATTTATTTATTTATTTATTTATTTATTTATTTATTTATTTATTTATTTATTTATTATTTGGTTTGTATGCCGCCCCTCTCCGAAGACTCGGGGCAGCTCACAACAAGTGAAACAAATCATAAATAATGCAATTAATTAAAATATTTAGAAATTTAAAAAACCCCATAAACTAACAGATACACACACAAGCATACCATGTATAAATTAAACATGCCCAGGGGGAGGTGTTTCAGTTCCCCCATGCCTGACGGCAAAGGTGGGTTTTAAGGAGTTTACGGAAGGCAAGGAGAGTAGGGGCAGTTCTAATCTCCGGGGGGAGTTGGTTCCAGAGAGCCGGTGCCGCCACAGAGAAGGCTCTTCCCCTGGGGCCCGCCAACCGACATTGTTTAGTTGACGGGACCCGGAGAAGGCCCACTCTGTGGGACCTAATCAGTCGCTGGGATTCATGCGGCAGGAGGCAGTCTTGGAGATATTCTGGTCCAATGCCATGAAGGGCTTTAAAGGTCATAACCAACACTTTGAATTGTGACCGGAAATTGATCGGCAGCCAATGCAGACTGCGGAGTGATGGTGAAACATGGGCGTACCTAGGTAAGCCCATGACTGCTATCGCAGCTGCATTTTGCACGATCTGAAGTTTCCGAACACTTTTCAAAGGTAGCCCCATGTAGAGAGCATTACAGTAGTCGAACCTCAAGGTGATGAGGGCATGAGTGACTGTGAGCAATGAGTCCCGGTCCAGATAGGGCCGCAACTGGTGCACCAGGCGAACCTGGGCAAAAGCCCCCCTCGCCACAGCTGAGAGATGGTTTTCTAATGTGAGCTGTGGATCAAGGAGGACGCCCAAGTTGCGGACCCTCTCTGAGGGGGTCAATAATTCCCCCCAGGGTAATGGACGGACAGGTGGGATTGTCCTTGGGAGGCAAAACCCACAGCCACTCCGTCTTATCCGGGTTGAGTTTGAGTCTGTTGACACCCATCCAGGCCCCAACAGCCTCCAGGCACCGGCACATCACTTCTACCGCTTGTTGTGATTGTTCTGATAAGAAAACCAGAATGGCAAAAGACTGAAAGGAAACAAATGGGAGGCATCTCTGCCACTCCTTTTTCATTAAAGAAATAGTACAATTACATAAGAGAATTCCATCTGGTACATTCAAAGGCTTTTAGTGGATGAGTCACATTTACACATAGTTTTTACTATTTGTAAAACCCTACTAAAGAGGATGTGGTAGATGTGTTTTAAGCTTTTAAAAATAAATTATGCTTGCAGTTATATTTTGAAATCAATTTTGAAAAATGACATCTTAAATAATGGTTTGACTAAGATATATCCAGTGAAGGGCTGCAAAAAAATTCACTACCAAACTGTGGCTGTGGCTTATTTTGTGGGCGTGGACTGAACAATTGATCTGCCTTTGCCAAGGGTACCAATGTTTTTATTCATTTGCTTTATGGTCATATCAAAGTTTAATTACATGTTATTCAGACCTGCAGTGTGCAGAAGATAAATGTCCCTGGCACAACATTCATGACTATTATAAAGCTAGTACTTAATGCATTATATGATAAGTCAGTATTCTCACACATAGTATTTCTCAAATGAAAAATCTCATCAATTGAAACAAGCACAACATAGAGATGGAAGCTATACAGAGTTTCTGAATGGAAGCTATGCAGAGTTTCTAAAATCCTAATGTTAAGGAAGGTTGAATTTAGGAAGCATACGTTTATTCTATTTTATGTGGTCTAAAAGAGTTTAACAAAAGATAGGAAATGAAGTATAAATGTAATATGAGCCGAGGTGGCGCAGCAGGTAGAGTGCAGTACTACAGGCCATTAAAAGCTGACTGTAGATCTATAGATAGCAGTTCAAATCTCATCACTGGCTCAGGGTTGGCTCAGCCTTCCATCCTTCTGAAGTGGGTAAAATGAAGACCCAGATTGTGGGGGCAATATGCTGGCTCTGTTAAAAAAAGTGCTGTTGCTAACATGTTGTAACCTGCCCTGAGTCTAAGGCGAAGGGCGGTATAAAAAAATCAATTACATCTAAGTCAACATTTGATCCACTGAGTCTCTTGATTGAAATGTACATTTTAGGAACTGTAATAATCTAAGACATTTTTTTTCACTTCAAGTCTTCTCTGTATCTAAGTCAGAGTTAGCAAAAGCAGAAATCATTTTTGTAGAAGTGAGACCCTCAGGATCTGTATAATCATCCACTTAAATTAAACCTGAATTCTACTTGCATAGTAAAAGAGGGGGGAGGGAATACTCTGAAAGGTTTCCTAACTCAATCCATATACACAAGAGAAATGTTCATATTTCCAATCCAAAATTAAAAAACATGGAAAGATCTCAGTCGAGTTCTGAGATTCATATTAGGAACTGCAATTTGCTCCATTGCAAATATACCAATTGTAATATGCTTCTAACTGTCATGAAGTATTCAAATAATATAACTGCTGAAGATAAGTTAACCTGTGTTATATTTTGAGCATTACAGTTTCAAACATCTCTTTCACTTAAACCACTATTATATAAATCGTTTCTCATTAACAAAAGCAATTAAAAATAGTGTTCACTATTGCTTTAGAAATTCATATATTTATTAGATTTCTTCTCTCTTTCTTTTTCAAGGTTCAGCTCTGAACCTCAAGTTATCCATGTGGAAAAAGATAATTTTTAATCAAAAGAGACCCTATCATTCAGTAAGTGGTCTAATTCTGATCAGATTTAACCAATTTGCACATTCATTTTATTCTTCTTTTATACATTTGATTGATTGATTTATTTACTGAATATCTAAGCTGCCTTAATTATAAAAGACTGAAAATTCATAATTTAAAACAGGAATAATAAACAAGAAATCACAACTGAGGTATTTAAGGACCAACGATTAAGGTTCAGCTGGGATTTATTTATTTATTTATTCATTTGTCCAATACACAAATACATAGGAAGAAAAATAGACATGTAGTAATATATATAAGGGTAAAGTGAACATAGGGGAGAGGATAAATGAAAGAAAGAAAATATATATGATAAGTGAGAGAAAGGAAAGACAATTGGACAGGGGACGAAAGGCACACCAGTGCACTTATATACGCCCCTTACTGGCCTCTTAGGAACCTGAAGAGGTCAATCGTAGAGAGTCTAAGGGAGAAATGTTGTTGCGGTTGAAGCTGAAGTAGTCATTGACTGGTGGGATGTTGCAGCATATGATCTTGTGGGCAATACTCAAATCATGTTTTAGGCGCCGTTGTTCTAGGCTTTCTCGGCCCAGGATTGTTAGTTTATTTTCGTAGGATATTCTGTTTCGAGTGAAGAGCTCTTCTGGTGAAATATCTTTGGACATTTTCAAGGGTGTTGATGTCTGAGATGTGGTATGGGTTCCAGACAGATGAGCAGTAGTCTAGGATGAGTCTGGCAAAAGTTTTGTAGGCTCTTGTGAGTAGTGTAAGATTGCTAATATGTTAATATTAATATGTTAATATGTTTGTGCAAAACTTTTTAAAGGAATGCTTTGCAATATGTGAGAGTAGGCCCTGTACACTTATTTGAATCACTGACACAACCTTGTCTTTAGTCAGGCTCATATGGGTATGTTCCTATGTTCATATAGTACATAGCCAATTCATGGTATTTGCTAGGAAAACATCACAGTTATTTCACAGCATCTTTAAAAAAAACTTACAGTCATATTTGCTACAGTTTGCTATAGCTTGAATGAAAGGAAAAAGCCAATATTTCACCCAATGTTGAAATATGGATAATAGTAGTGACAGTCTTGTCTAAGGAAAAGAAAGATGCCAGTAGTGGGCTGCTGCATGGCCGCAAGCAGAGTGCCCCCCCCCCGGAACGGTGGGCAACATCACTCCGGTAGTGGAACATGCAGCTCTATCACCACCGGTTTAAGTGTTTAAGGTTGTCGATCCCTGTCTTAACCATTACACCAAACAGGTTCTAAAACAATTTGCATTAAGTGCTAAATGAATGTAAATGTTTCTCTCTCTCCATTATTATTTTTATTTTCATAGTACCTTGAAATGATGCCATTTTATGGTTTTCATTTCTCCATAGCAGTTTCTTTGGATTTGGCCCATCACTGCTCAAATTCCTTCTATCGCTTATAAGCAGAGCTATTTAACCAATAAATTGCATTTAAGATAAATATATCAGCCTAAATGTTCAAGTGGGTGAAACAATTAGGCAAAACAAACTTGTCTATATTTAGTAAAAGCAGATGGGTTTTCCATTGTATGCTACATATGATGCTGTAGCAATTGGTTCTCATAAAATGCAAGCAACATGCTGATTTTAATATATGGAACCAACTTCATGTTTACTTGGCATTATATGCCTAGCTTAATTCAATTTCCAAAGAAACATTTGATTATTTGATAGAGCTGGCATTCAATGCTCCATTGGAATCAATGAATTTAAAATGAGTGCACGTTTAAAAATATGTTTCTAAGTAGAAAGCTTTGGTCACTGTTTAAAGTTAGTTGATGTGATTGACCTTCAGACACCTTATAAAATGTCTTTCCTACATCGTATTATCAAACATCAATTGTCCCTTTGGGGAATTTCTTATTGTTTCCCCCTCTATATAATTCTTTTGCATTGAACCCTTCAAACAGAAGATACAATTGCAAATTTAGGCACCCTTAGTCACTTTGTAAATTTTAATGTATCCCAAACTGAACAGAAGCCAACATAACTTTTACATAATAGAAAGTTAAATATGACATTTTTGTAAATTTGAATGTATACTTAATATTTATGTGCAGCTTTTTACAAATCAGGGCAAAGGGAAGGTTATACATTTTCTGGATAGAAAAGCAAGTTACCACCCTAAAAATTAAATTATTATATATTTACACCATCACAATGAATGTGATCAAGACATTCCAGGACTGAAAAAGTTTACATAATATTTAGGTTTTACACATGAAATATTCCGTAAGAGTTCAGAAAATTGACTTTAAATTGTCCATCCTATGAACAGATAATTGAAGCATTGAACTTACTATCACATCCGAATAGAATAAATCAAGATTTTCTGCTGCCAGTCGGTGCAATGACTGGCAGAAGAATTCAAACCCAAGCTCCTGATTTACCCCTGATTTTTCACTCTTTTATCATATGCACAAAGTACACTTTCCCAAGAAAGTGTTTATTAAAACAGACTTAAAACAAGTCCTCTTTTCCAATGACTCTGATATTGGTGAGACACAGTACTGTAATATTAAAACATGATAAATGTCCTCTTCTTTTTCTATTTTTTTTTAAACAAATCCTCTGAATTTTTTATTGTAAGTGTTGGCAGACAGCCCATCATTGGAAAGTGAAGAAAACATCTTGATTTAACATCTGATCATGGATTTTCATTCTTTCATTCTCTTTTTTTCATCTGTAAACAATTGGACCATATGTACTGTGACGGAAACATGAAGGCTTGTGACAGAATACTATTTAAGGAACCTTGTGTTTAATTGCTTCTCTTGATTAGGAGAAAAAGAATTTACATATTCAGCTTACATTTTATATACATACTCTATAGAGATATTACTCTATAAAGGTATTATCTGTATGGGTATTACTGAAGGTAGATCTTTATTTGAAAAATAAAGCAGAAGTAAAATGCTAGCTCAATTGCAATAAGTATCATTGAGTTCATTGGTGCTTTCTGTAAGAGAAATAGATATAGCACTTGTTTTGAAAGTATTGTTGCATATGTAATAGACCTGTACATGACTGCATATTATTTACATTCTCTTTTTAACCATAAGGTTTCCTGGAACAGCAGTTATATTAAAGTTTAAAGTTATATTCTGTTTACGCTAAATCAAGATTATCCATAATTGGTAAAATATCTTGAATACAAGATTATGTTCCTCCAAAGTAGATCAGAAGAAATATATACAGTATAAACATGCATAAAAATGTTGTGCAATGCCCATGTTTTCCCCTTATCAAACTTGAGTTGCTCTTCAGCTGGAACAATTCCTTGGGGCTTCTTTCTTTTATGTTAAGTATTGTGTCCATATAACACATCTGTATTTATGTGTGTGAGTAAAGCAAAGGCTTAAAAAGTAAATAAATTCAAGTTAATGAATAACTACATACTTATACTTATCAAAGTTTCAGCTTTGCTAGACAGCGACTTGAGGATTTTATTGTATTTTAGAGAAGTGCAACTTCACTGATACCACAGTTATATGTTTTCATTTGTAACCTGAAATCTAATAGGTTCAAAACATTCATCCCAATTTAAATCTCCAGTATAATTTTTAATTGGGGGGAAGAAAACAATTTAGCATATGCTATACAAGTCATTTGTTTAGACAGGTTTGAAAAACAAATGCAAAGCCTTGAACTGAATCTCCTACAGATATTACAAAATAAATGTTGGAATCCCTCCAGTCAATTAACCAGAGCTTTTCCAAAAACAGGTCGGAATAAAACTATTCCAATCAATATAGGAAGAGAGGTCGGTGGCATAAAAGTTTGTACAATGCAAAATTTCTACTGTATGATGTTGAATCTTTTACAACTGTAAAATTGTATTCTTATCTATGTATCTTTAATAGGCCCAATAAATAATATGAAAATTATAATGCTATTTTGACATTATAGCCTAATAGATGTGTCCTGTTCAAAGCATTTCCTATAGTCCATACAAATTGTCAACTTTCCAGTGCTAAGATTTAATGCAAATAAAAATGGGCTTGTACATTTTTAGCAGGCAGGTTTTATGAATGCAAGTAAATTGGTCCAAATTATTAATTGTTTTATTTTGACATCATTGTAGGTACCAGAGTATCGTTTTAGAATGAGAGACAATACTATGGTAGCATTTATTTTCTTATTAAATTATCATTTATTTGCTTAATGAAGTGAAAATGAAAATGAGTTTTTGGAGAGGGGTAACATACAAGTCTAATAAATAATAATAATAATAATAATAATAATAATAATAATAATAATAATAATAATAATAATAATATAATAATAATAATAATAATAATAATAATAATAATAATAATAATAATAATAATAGATAAATATTACTCGGTGAAATCTATTTGTAGTTCTGCTTTTTATAACTTATATATTAATACTAGTCATGACCATCAATAATAAAATCATGTTCATAAATGATCTTAGAGAAATTTACAAATAATCTCAGTATTTCTAAATCTTTTTTTTATACATCTGTATCAAAAAGCTATGAGATAGCATATTTATTTCATAGTTTTTTTCTGTTTCCTCATAATTAATGAGGTAGATGTGAATGAAGATAAATTCATATTATTAGTGCCATTAAAATTATAATTGATCTTTAATTGAGATATTAACAGAACTATATTTAATAGTTCTTCAGAAATGACTGCTGAACTAGCCTTATTTTTGAAGTGTACAATCAATGATAATTTTGGAAATACTGATGACAACAGTATTAATTCTTATGAACTTTGGAAAAAAGTGGTTTACTATTTTTCTTACCTCTCAGTTGATAACCTCAGGTTCACTGAGAAGATCATTTTGAACACCTGGTTTTTAACCTTAAAATTAGCTACATGTTTAGCCTTGGTTGATTGACAGTATCCATTAACATGAATGTAAAACTTAAATATTTAAAATCTGCATTTTATTAATATTAACATGGGGTCATAGGTAATGTCCATATGTGGGAGATAGAAATAAAAGTAGGAGATAGTGCCAGAATTCAATTTGATTGCTTCCTCCCCTAATTGCAAATGTCTTCAAAGATTGAGACACAGTTTCTCCTGCATGACCTTAGTGCATAAGCTAGACATCATTAGCAAGCACCTTTTTTGTACTTGTCTCTAATCGCTCTCTAATCTGAGCCAGGAATAGAACAGGATCTTTGCAGAATCTAATGATGTTGGCAAGAAGGATCTTTGAGATTCTTGGGAGTTGCTGATAAGCCAAAATTTGGACAATGTAGTTCAAGTAAATGGCAAGGTCAAATTTAGTGTTTTACTGAGAAAACAGGATATTCACTGCTTTAGTTTATTTTTTCTCATGACATAATGCAGAACTAACACACTGTTTCAAGGATGAATCATTCATTGAAACAAAATGCAGGGTAATTCACAACCAAGAAAGGGAAGTAAATCTTCTCACAATCCTTAATTAAAATGTGGAATTTACCGACATCAAATGTGCTGATGGCCAACAATTTTGATGGCTTTGAAAAGGGTCTGGACAAATTCATGGATGACTGAATGTCTGGATGACTCGGTGGATGAATCAATGGCTAGCAGCCTAGTCTGTTTTATAGTACGTTCTGAGTCACAGACTATAGACCTTAAGTAGAGTCACAGACTATAGACCTTAACTAGAAAGCAAGAGAGTTAACTTGTTAGCAAATGTGAGCATGCATACAGTTAGCTATTTTGTGATATAGTATGTTCACCCTTTGAGCTTTTGACCTGAGGATGAGGTAGTGGACCTTTATACGTAACACTAATTAATCTGTATAATCCAATGACAGGTATAAATAGTTATTTTTGCATATTATTATTATTATTATTATTATTATTATTATTATTATTATATTTGTATGCCTCCCCTCTCCGTAGACTCGGGGCGGCTTACAGCAATCATATGATTGCGCTTAACTGGCGCAATTTACTATTGCAACTTTGAACTCAACTACGGTTGTAGGTTGTCTGCCTGTGCAGCTTATTTTGTGCTCACAGCAGCAAACGTTGCATGGTGAACTGTACAGCTTTTGCTGGTTTGAAAACTCCTCCAGCCTTTACTCAGCCTGTCAAAGGTCAGTTTTCAAAAGTAGGACTGGACTGATGCAGCTTACTTATTTAAAAAAATGTATATGCCATCTATTTCATGATGTGTCTAGGCAACAGATAATGATAAATACATAAACAAAAATATGTCTCCAAGAACAATATACACATGATCAGGAAGCAGGTTCCCTCGCTCACTTGGGGCCTAAGCCTAAGCACAGAGCTGACTCTTTAGGGCAGTGATGGCAAACCTATGGCACAGGTGGCAAGTGGAGCCATATCTGCTGGCACATGAGCTGTTGCTCATTCTCTTTTCTGCTTCTACTTTGTGCCTGTAATTGTTTTCTACCACATTCTCCCTCATTTCTTCATCAGTCTAACTAAAAAACAGCTGATGGGGAAGTTAATGCGAGCTGTCTGTCTATATCTACTATTCTAATACTATCATAATTAAAACATTTGCTATTCTTTTCACCCAATATAATTTCTATTCATATTTTGGCCTATGCCTTTTTAAGTATTTACATTTTTTTTTTGCAAAAAGTTTATTTTATTTTTATCCATTTCAAAAACATACATATAACATCATATGTTATATGGCATACAAATCCAATGAATGAATGAATGAATGAATGAATGAATGAATGAATGAATGAATGAATGAATGAATGAATGAATGAATATATCTACAATACAATTTAACAAACATATTCTTAAATATAATCCACTACTTATTTCCACTACTAATACATTGTGTACTGTGCAGTATACTGTTCCTATTTCCGAACTGGTAGCAAAGATAAGTGAAACCCATCATTGGACAACAGGGCAGAAAAAGAAGCACCAATACGAACGTCAACCAGTTGTCAAAATAACAGGAGACAGACAGGAGACAGACAAACTCTAATAAGGACTGCAGTATTGACAGTATGAGATGCACCAGCCTTTTCTAAATTCCACATGAAGTCGTTTTATCACTTTTCCAGGGTCAGCTCTGTCTGTACTGAGGCTAATTTCTTCAGCCCCATCTGTTCTCAAGTTAAATAGTCTCTCTACATTTGTAATGGCCCCAACACTCTTGGGAAATGAAGTTAAGACTCTCTTTAGGCTAAGCCAACCACATGAGTTCTCTTCCTATATTGTTAATAATTTCTCTCATGGGGCTTTCTTTTTAAGTAGAATATAGGAGCATAAGAATGTAAGGGATTCAGTATGTAAGAATGCCAAGGGATTCAGTAAGCGGAACATCTCATGGATCAGAAATATGGAAAGAGGAACCTGGCAGTGTTGTTTTAATTAGATTCTCTTTTTTTTCATACATGCCATTAACCTTCAGTGCAAATTTTGTATACTTTTCAAACCTACTTTTTACTAGGCACAATACAGAAATTTCCATTTGGAAGTTACACTCAACCTTTTCCTTAATATAGGACATAGAAACATAGAAGTCTGACGGCAGAAAAAGACCTCATGGTCCATCTAGTCTGCCCTTATACTATTTTCTGTATTTTATCTTAGGATGGATATAATTCAGGCATGTTTAAATTCAGTTACTGTGGATTTATCTACCACGTCTGCTGGAAGTTTGTTCCAAGGATCTACTACTCTTTCAGTAAAATAATATTTTCTCATGTTGCTTTTGATCTTTCCCCCAACTAACTTCAGATTGTGTCCCCTTGTCCTTGTGTTCACTTTCCTATTAAAAACACTTCCCTCCTGGACCTTATTTAACCCTTTAATATATTTAAATGTTTCGATCATGTCCCCCCTTTTCCTTCTGTCCTCCAGACTATACAGATTGAGTGCATTAAGTCTTTCCTGATACATAAAGGACATTACTTGCCCTTTAATTTCATTACTTATACATAGTATATATGTGTGCATATTTTTACATATACTTTCTTTTAACATTTGAATTTTAAATATATTTTGGAAAATGTTGTTTTTGCTACCCCTTAGATTTGGGAAATAAATCAGATTGGTTTACCTCAAATCTTGCTAGAATTCATCAGTTCATTACCATTGCGTGTAGTGTTTTGCTGGTTTCATAATAATTCTGTACACAGACACTGAATATTAACACCAGTGCAACAAACATTCTTTATTATACTCAATATATGACATGACACATATTCAGGACAATCTCTGAAGGTCACGTAAAGGACAATTGAGATTGACATCCACTACTTAAAGTTTCTACAAAACCAGTTTTTTTAAAAAGTAATTGAATTTCTCTCTCCTTCTAGTAGCAGAGGATTTACCTACCCTCATCCGGAATACCTTACTTACCCAACAAATGATACATTGCCTTTCAGCCTATAAGATATTGTCCCACACATTGAAGACATGGTAAATATATGAGTTTTAGAACAAAAGGAAATAGAAAATGCACGCCAGCCAGAACATTTACAATATGCACTTTAAAAAAATGTGTTTGATCTTTGGCAAGTTCTCTGACTTTGAACTGACATTAGACAAATGATTACAGAGACAAGGTTTGTGAATAGCTTACTCCTACATTTGTGGCCTTTTGCTTATGCCATTCTGCCAGCATTCCTGGCTATCTAAGCTCTTTGCCCTCTCACGTGCAATGAAGGTAAATTATTCTTGGTATATTAAGACAGGAAAGAAAAAAAGCCTTTCAACCATGTAGCCTCAAATTAATTTAACACACATTGTAATGGGCTCTAAAATAACAGCATTTTATTAACTGGGGAGTTCATTAAACATTTTCACAAATACATAACCATTATTTTGCTTAGTCAGTTGTTTCCTCAAAGGGAATTTCATTCATTTTAACTGCAAAATGTACACAATGAATAAAGCAATTTAGTGTTTTTTATTTACATTTTGCTACTAATCACACTTTACGGGGAGGGAGTCACAATGAAATGAAGACATTGTTAGTCAGCATTTACTTCCCACAACATGGCTTTTTCTTTTGTTTAAAAAGACATTTCAATCATCTCAATTTTTTTTAGATTTTAAGCACACAAAAGAATTAATAATATTGACCAGATTCTGCTTCCTTTTTTAAACTGATTAAATCAGTATAGAAGCCAAGATATTAAGACTGATTTTTGAGAGAAAAAACATTGCTTTTGACATGGGAGGTTGTTCTGTCTGACTCGACGACCAGTCAGCAATTAATGCTCAGACACAGAGTTGGGAAGTATAATAGTCTATTGTACAAGCAAATATCTCCGGGGCCGCCTTCTGCCGCACGAATCCCAGCGACCGGTCAGGTCCCACAGAGTTGGCCTTCTCCGGGTCCCGTCGACTAAACAATGTCATTTGGCGGGACCCAGGAGAAGAGCCTTCTCTGTGGTGGCCCCGACCCTCTGGAACCAGCTCCCCCCAGATATCAGAGTTGTCCCCACCCTCCTTGCCTTTCGCAAGCTCCTTAAAACCCACCTCTGTCATCAGGCATGGGGGAACTGAAATTTTTCCCCTTCCCCCTAGGCTTATAGAATTTATATATGGTATGCTTGTTTGTATGATTGGTCTCTTAAATTGGGGTTTTTAAGATTATTTTTTAATATTAGGTTTGTTACATTGTTTTCTTTATTGTTGTTAGCTGCCCCGAGTCTTCGGAGAGGGGTGGCATACAAATAAATAAATAAATAAATAAATAAATAAATAAATAAATAAATAAATAAATAAATAAATAAATAAATAAATAAATAAATAAATAAATAAATAAATAAATAAATAAATAAATAAATAAATAAATAAATAAATAAATAAATAAATAAACGAACAAACAAATAAATAAATAAATAAATAAATAAATAAATAAATAAATAAATAAATAAATAAATGTGTTGAAAAACACAAATTAAAGCAAAGAATGTCCTTCGACTGCCAAAATTTAAAACGAGCAGCAAAACTGATAAGGAATGTTCTAAAACAGAGTTGTAACTTGAAGTCTTTGCCTTGGCTGAAGCAGAAATACTCACAGGCTTCTCAAAACTATATTTTTTTCAAGACTGCAGCAATATTTGACAGAGGGAAAACTCTGAACTTGCTCTTTCCCTCTTGTAGTTAGAAATGTTGATTTCTTGTAAAGGGAACCTCCCAATCTCCTCTCCTTTTAAACACTTTGCACAGCAGGCCTCAAGGCCTCCCAGCTGCATAACTGCTCTTGTCTCCCACGCATTCTTCTCACCCCTGCATCTAAAATAGGATCCACAATTTCCCCATCCTCATCAGACCCAGACAAAGCCCTAGCTGGGTGTTCTATATTCTCTGCAGGACTCTCAATTTCCACCCCTTCCTTGTCCTCACTATCCAACTTCTCTTACAGCCACACAGGCCCATGATGCTCAGACAGACCTGGTTCCTCCTCTTCAGAGTCTGTGATTAAAGAAGCTGCTGTGATCCAACCCCAACAGAAGTTTATTTATTTATTTATTTATTTTATTTATTTATTTATTGGATTTGTATGCCGCCCCTCTCCACAGACGCGGGGCGGCTAAGAACAATGATAAAAAACAACATGTAACAATCCAATTTAATAAAGCAACTAAAAACCCTTATTATAAAAACCAAACATACACAAAAACATACCATACATAACTTGTAATAGCCTAGGGGAAGGAATATCCTAACTCCCCCATGCCTGGCGACAAAGGTGGGTCTTGAGTAATTTGCGAAAGACAAGGAGGGTGGGGGCCGTTCTAGTCTAAGTTATATGTGCTATGGAGCAAACCAGGGCAGTGTAAACCTGTTGGTTCATCTGAACCTCTTAGAAGCTTTGTTGATTCCACTGATATTGGTAGATTGCTGCATTTGTTAATTGAGTTCTGTATTCAGTTCACTCTAAGGAAAAGTCAGACGGTTGACAATATTTTCAGAAATCTTCTTCAGCATCAAAGTTCAAAGATATTAATACTCTTCCTATCTCTCTTCCTCAAAATCTAACGTTAACCTTCATTAAACAATTGCCTGTATGGTTTTGGTCTGTGTAGATATAGACATGTCATAAAATTTCAACATTTTTTTAAAAAGGTCTTCATTTTTTACCAGGTGCTAACCTGCATTGTCACTCTGAAGACTAGTTGCTGAATGTGCTACCATTAGTTTGGCTTTCTTTATAACTACTTTTGACTCCATTTTTTTCTATGCTACTTGACTTTTATTAGTAGACCTAATGATAACGTGTATTTGCAGCTATCAGAGTAGCCTTGTTAACATATTTATTTATTTATTTATTTATTTATTTATCAGATTTGTATGCCGCCCCTCTCTGTAGACTCGGGGCGGCTAACAGCAATAATAATACAATGTAAACAAATCTAATATTTAAGTTATTTTTAAAAACCCCAATTTAAGAAACCAATCATACATACTGACATACCATGCATAAATTTTATAAGCCTAGGGGGAAGGGAAAGTCTCAATTCCCCCATGCCTGGTGACAGAGGTGGTTTTTAAGGAGCTTACGAAAGGCAAGGAGGGTGGGGGCAACTCTGATATCTGGGGGGAGTTGGTTCCAAAGGGTCAGGGCCGCCACAGAGAAGGATCTTCCCCTGGGTCCCACCAAACGACATTGTTTAGTCGACGGGACCCAGAGAAGGCCAACTCTGTGAGACCTAACTGGTCGCTGGGATTCAGGCGGTCCCGTAGATATTCTGGTCCGGTGCCATGAAGGGCTTTATAGGTCATAACCAACACTTTGAATTGTGATTGGAAACTGATCGGCAACCAATGCAGACTGCAGAGTGTTGGTGTAACATGGGCGTATTTAGGAAAGCCCATGATAGCTCTCGCAGCTGCATTCTGCACGATCTGAAGTTTCCGCACACTTTTCAGAGGTAACCCCATGCAGACAGCATTACAGCATCACAGATTGTTGATATTATTCCTTCAGTTTTCAAACAATGTTTATTTTGTTCCAATTCAGTCTCCTCTCCCTAAATGCACTGTATATTCAGGTTATAGATTGAATAAATGAGAAAGGAGTAAACAGTTTTCCTCACTCCTCTACCAATATAGATCCCCTCTGTTTTGCCATGCACCCAGTGAAGGGCTACCAAAATTTTTATTTCCCCACTGTGGGCGTGGCTTATGCAGGACGCTCTGCATTTTCTTTCAACATCTTTCAGTGCAAATTGGGTGCTCTGGAGTGGAGCTCCATTTTCGCTACCTCACTGCATTCCCCCCATCCAGTCTGGGCAGTAGCACACCCCTGGGTGTAAGTGTGAAAAATGGTTATGTCTGTGCCATTTTTATTTAATTTAATTTATTAGATATTATTATTATTATTATTATTATTATTATTATTATTATTATTATTATTATTTAGATTTGTATGCCACCCCTCTCCATGGACTTTAAATGGTCACTAAACAAATGATTGTAAGTCAAAGATTTACACCTCCCTCCAACTGTTGCCTTCTGACTGTTGATACATTTCACATGATAACTATTATATGTTTTGAGACTCCTATGAAGATGTGGTATTCTTAATACAAGCAAAAAGCCTTGTTACAATCAATAAAGCATGCATTGATTTATTTTTGATGTTCTTTGGGTTTCTCAATTATCCAGTATGCAACAAAACACAAATGTTTGGATTGTAATTAACATTAATGCTATTATTCATCCTCCTTCCCCCCCACTTCAACACTTTTTAAAGTTCCAAATGACCCAATCTGAGATCTAAAAAGTCATCAGCAAATTTTTTTTAACCAATCTTTTAAACTGGGAGCAGGAGGATTAAAATATGGGGACAAAGGAATGTGTTCCTTTGCTAACGTAAACGAAGATGAATTAATAAAATATGATGAAAATAAATTATACAGCCAGAAACAAAGGAAAGAAAACAAAAACTCTACTTAGCAAAAGCTGCAACAGAACAGACTGTTTAATAAGATGAAGTGCTGCTGAATGATCATCAGCAAGGAGAAAATATTGCCTACATTTACTAGATATATGGAGGTCACAATGGCCTGGCATAGGTACTAAATGACACAAGGAAAATGCTGCAACTAATATATTTACGTACGAACAGGGTGCAACAAGGAAAGATCATAGAAGTAAATTTTTGAGCATTACATAGAAGAAATATTGCTGTCCAATTGATATGCAGAATGTTGCAAGAGCAAAGTAAGTTCAAAGTCATAGGAAAACATGTCATCTACCATCTGTAAAAATTTACAATTACTTGGCAAGCTTTCGCTGCACAAAGGTCACATTACTATGTTATTTCTACCTTCCCCTTGTTCAACGAAGCCTTATAGTCATTGTAAAGGTAATAATGGATTAGCTCCCTATATTCTATTAAGCATCTTTGAATCAATTGGCTAAATATATATATTGCAATTAAAACATTATTATTCTTGTCCTTAATCTTCTTATTCCTGAACGTACAATTCCTCGTTTATTTTCACAAGTATGAATTGTATACTTTTTGATTATTCATTTAGCAGCAAAAGAGAAACAAGAAATCTGAAAGAAGCAAATAGTCTCTAATTAATATATCCGAATTCCCAACCAATGACAGCTACAGCTCTCATTTATAACAATCTATATTTTTGCATTGCAAACTTCAATTATATCTACTCACACTTTTTGAAATGCTATGCTATTTATATTCTCAAACTTTTCAGCCTTTCTGTATTAATTTTTTTTCCCCACAGTATAAAAGCATGCGTTCAAAACAAATCACAGCATTATTTTTTTTAAAAAAGATGTTTCAAAGTGATGTTTACATCTATTCAGGGGAGGCAGGAAGGTACTGCCTTTGTCAATGAGATCCAAAAGACTCAGCCAAGGCAGTAGTTAATTTGCCCTCCCTTTTGATTCTCCATCCAAAACAAGATAACCTTGACATTTTTCTCTTCCTCCCATCCCCTCCTTCTCTCCCTCCCTTTTTTCCTCTTTTCATTCTCATTCTCTCCCCTCCCTCCCTCTCTCTCATCCACACACACACTTCACTTTCAGCGCACACATCAACAATTTTGAGCTGTGAAGAGGTTCAATTGCCACCTTGGTGACTCACTTATAATGCACAAATCATTTACCAGGATAGCTTGAGGACATGACAATGACAGAGAGACATCTGTTGGGTGGATGGAATAAGAAAAAAAAATGAGGTTATTCACAGCTGGTACATTAGCCATGTTAGCCACCAGGCCACCACAGTGTCCTAGTCCTACAGCTTCTCCCTCCTCCTCTATTCTTGCTCCCTGCTGTCAGCTGCCAAAAGATATCTGTTCTCACCCTTTGCTGAATGAAAAGGTGCTAATGCATGACTTCAGGATATGACAGAACATACAGTACTTACAAGTGTTTGGAGATACAGCCAACCTGACCATGGGGAAAAGAAAGAAGGAACTAAAGAGAGGTGTGTGTGTGTGTGTGTGAGTGTGTGTGTGTGTGTGTGTGTGAAAGAGAGAGAGAGAGAAGAAGAAGAAGCAGAGAGAGAAAAAGAGACAGAAGGAGAAAGAAAGAAAGGAAGGAAGGAAGGAAGGAAGGAAGGAAGGAAAGAAAGAAAGAAAGAAAGAAAGAAAGAAAGAAAGAAAGAAAGAAAGAAAGAAAGAAAGAAAGAAAGAAAGGCAATTGCCAGTAGCAAAAAAACAATTAAATCATATCTGGACATTTTTGAAACAAATACCTAATAATATTCTCAATACCTAATAAACAATATTCTTTCTTTCTTTCTTTCTTTCTTTCTTTCTTTCTTTCTTTCTTTCTTTCTTTCTTTCTTTGGACGCTTGTGTGAGATTTTGGTTGCTGCACAGTAGTCAAATCTCGCTACAGTGCCTAAAACAGTAGAGCCCCAGCCAGCAGCAAAAGCAGCAGTGCCGAGTTCCAGCTGCCCAACCTGTTCTCCCATACAACATGCCATCCTCTTGGCACGGCAATAACAATAACAATAACAATAACAATAACAATAACAATAACAATAACAATAACAATAACAATAACAATAACAATAACAATAACAATAACAATAACAATAACAATAACAATAACAATAACAATAACAATAACAATAACAATAACAATAACAATAACAATAACAATAACAATAACAATAACAATAACAATAACAATAACAATAACAATAACAATAATTTATTGGATTTGTATGCCGCCCCTCTCTGGCAGCAGACTCGGGGCGGCTAACAACAATGGTAAACACAATATGTACAATCCAGTAATAAAAACAACTAAAAACCCCTATTATAAAACCAAACATACACACAAACATACCATGCATAACTTGTAATGGCCTAGGGGGAAGAGCTATCTCAACTCCCCCATGCCTTGTGGTATAAATGAGTCTTGAGTAGTTTACGGAAGACAGGGAGGGTGGGGGCAGTTCTAATCTCCGGGGGGAGTTGGTTCCAGAGGGCCGGGGCCGCCACAGAGAAGGCTCTTCCCCTGGGGCCCACCAAATGACATTGTTTAGTCGACGGGATCTGGAGAAAGCCAACTCTGTGGGACCTTATCGGTCGCTGGGATTTGTGCGGTAGCAGGCGGTTCCAGAGGTAATCTGGTCCATTGCCATGTAGGGCTTTAAAAGTCATAACCAACACTTTGAATTGTGACCGGAAACTGATCGGCAGCCAATGCAAGCCACGGAGTGTTGAAGAAACGTGGGCGAATCTTGGAAGCCCCACGATAGTTCTCGCGGCTGCGTTCTGCACGATCTGAAGTTTCCGAACACTTTTCAGAGGTAGCCCCATGTAGAGAGCTGCCCCAAGTGAGTCAGAAGCCAGCTCAGAACCTCATGGCCTTCAGGAGCACAGCGCTGGGGGCCCAGTCTGATGGTGTGCTGCTATACGCAGAGCCAGGACAATGGATGCACATGGCCAGTGCTGCTCGTAGGGTGGGGAGAACAGAGCCCCACTGCCAAGCAAGATCCTCCCTCTTACTCACCCACTTTTCCACAGGTAAGACCTCTAGAAGCAGAGTTAGTAGGGGAAACCTTGCGGAATGAGGGAGGGGAGGTTGGCTGGAAGTGGTCTTACCTGTGCAAAAGTAGGTGAGAAGGAGGGAAGATCTTGCTCAGCAGAGGGGCTCTGCTCCCCTTGCCCTCCAAGCAGCACTAGCAGCAGCCATAAACCATCCATTGCCAAGATCAGCTGAGAGCAGCACCCTGCCAAGTCAAACCTCCAGCATTGTGCCCCCGAAAGCCACGTGGCTCTGAACCAGCTGCTGACTCCCTCGGGAAAGCATCACCACACTGAGAAGATGGCATGTGGCATGGGAGAACAGGCCAGGCGGTGCTGATGCTGTTGCTAGAGTTGGACCGATCGCTGAGCCTGGCATGGATCATGGAAATTTCCAGTATTTCTTTGCTTCTGAGCATGCGCTGAAGCAAAGAAATCAGCAGAAATTGGAGAATTGATGTGCGCACATGCAATTCAGCTTCTGTACATACAGTAGCGCCGACGAGTGGCAGCCTGTCACTGATTAGAACCCTATATTTCTGAACTGAAGGCCTGCCTATAGGAGGTATATTTCTGTACATACAGTAGCGCCGACGAGTGGCAGCCTGTCACTGATTAGAACCCTATATTTCTGAACTGAAGGCCTGCCTATAGGGGGAATATTTAGATAATGAATTAAAGGGGAGGGATAAAATGGCAGGAGCGAGCACCCAGTGGACTGTATTTAAAAAGGCCATCTTAAAAGCCACTGGACTGTATGTAAGACAAATAACTAAAGGTAAAAGGAAGAAGAAACCGCTATGGTTTAGCAATGATGTAAGGACTATAGTCAATGAAAAAAAGGCTGCCTATAGGAGGTATAAAGAGTCTGGAAGTATAGCTGATAGGGAGGTGTATAAAATGAGACAGAAGGAGGCGAAACAGATAATATATGCTGCTAAAGCCTCAAAAGAGGAAGAAATTGCCAAATCTCTAAAGAAGGGGGATAAAACCTTCTTCAGATATATTAGTGATAAGAAGAAGAAAAACTGCGGCATCACGAAGCTTAGTACCGGGAAAAATACATGCATTAATGGGAATAAGGAGATCGCTGACCATTTCAATAGCTACTTCTGTTCAGTTTTCTCAAAAGACACCTTACAAAATAATACTATAGAGGGATATAGCATTGCCTCCAACTGTACGGATTCAGCTCCAGTGATCTTAGAAGCCGATGTCTTAGAAGAACTTGAACGATTAAAGATAAATAAGGCAATGGGTCCAGATGGCATCCACCCCAGAGTTCTTAAAGAACTCAGATCTGTCATTGCTACCCCCCTGACTGATTTGTTTAACCAATCCTTGTTAACAGGAGATGTTCCTGAGGATTGGAGAATGGCAAGTGTTGTGCCTATCCACAAGAAGGGCAGTAGAGAAGAAGCTGGTAACTACAGGCCAGTTAGCTTGACATCAGTTGTCGTTAAAATGATGGAGACTCTACTGAAAAAGAGGATAAATCAGCACCTAAAAAACAATAAATTATTGGACCCAAATCAGCATGGCTTTACTGAAGGCAAATCATGTCAGACTAATCTCATTGATTTCTTTGACTATGTCACAAAGGTGTTGGATGAAGGTGGTGCCGTGGATATTGCCTACCTGGACTTCAGCAAAGCCTTTGATACGGTTCCACATAAAGAGCTGATAGATAAATTAGTGAAGATTGGACTTAATCCCTGGATAGTTCAATGGATTTGCAGCTGGCTGAAGCATAGACACCAGAGGGTTGTTGTGAATGGTGAGTATTCTGAGCAGAGTCAGGTTACAAGCGGTGTGCCACAAGGGTCTGTTCTGGGTCCTATTCTTTTTAATATGTTTGTGAGTGACATAGGGGAAGGTCTGGTAGGGAAGGTTTGCCTATTTGCCGATGACTCTAAAGTGTGCAATAGGGTTGATATTCCTGGAGGCGTCGGCAATATGGTAAATGATTTAGCTTTACTAGATAAATGGTCAAAGCAATGGAAACTGCAGTTTAATGTTTCCAAATGTAAAATAATGCACTTGGGGAAAAGGAATCCTCAATCTGACTATTGTATTGGCAATTCTGTGTTAGCAAATACTTCAAAAGAAAAGGATTTAGGCGTAGTGATTTCTGACAGTCTCAAAATGGGTGAACAGTGCAGTCATGCAATAGGGAAAGCAAGTAGGATGCTTGGCTGCATAGCTAGAGGTATAACAAGCAGGAAGAGGGAGATTATGATCCCGCTATATAGAATGCTGGTGAGACCACATTTGGAATACTGTGTTCAGTTCTGGAGACCTCACCTACAAAAAGATATTGACAAAATTGAACGGGTCCAAAGACGGGCTACAAGAATGGTGGAAGGTCTTAAGTATAAAACGTATCAGGAAAGACTTAATGAACTCAATCTGTATAGTCTGGAGGACAGAAGGAAAAGGGGGGACATGATCGAAACATTTAAATATATTAAAGGGTTAAATAAGGTCCAGGAGGGAAGTGTTTTTAATAGGAAAGTGAACACAAGAACAAGGGGACACAATCTGAGGTTAGTTGGGGGAAAGATCAAAAGCAACATGAGAAAATATTATTTTACTGAAAGAGTAGTAGATCCTTGGAACAAACTTCCAGCAGACATGGTAGATAAATCCACAGTAACTGAATTTAAACATGCCTGGGATAAACATATATCCATCCTAAGATAAAATACAGAAAATAGTATAAGGGCAGACTAGATGGACCATGGGGTCTTTTTCTGCCGTCAGACTTCTATGTTTCTATGTTTCTATGCCTACTGTTGTAGTTGGCTCTGGCCCAGATCCTGGCCCAAGGAATGTGGAGGTGGATGTGGGGGAAACATTCACATGCCACAGGCCTGTTTTGCTCCCGATAGAATCTCCCGACGAAGGCTCCTCTGACGAAGGAAGTGTGAGTAGTAGGAAAGAGGGCAGTTTGGCAGATAGCCCAGGAGGAGATCAATCATCTTTATCATCCCTGGATTCTGAACAAGAATGTATGATGGACCCACGCATGCATAGTGTGATGCATAGGGGCCTTGTAGAAGTTTATCTGATTCATCGTTTCATCAAGATTGTGGTTTTGCTGTTTCCCTGTTCAAGTCTTTGTGTGGCCTTTCTGGACTTTGGAATTGGACTCAAATTCCCAGTTACTGGGTGAGAAATTGGATTGCATTTAACCTGTGCCTTGTGTGTACCAGAAAATCCCTTTGACATTTAAAAAGGGAGTTTTTTCTGCTTTTCTGTTGATAAAGACTTTTTGTTTTCCTTCTATCATGTGGTGTGTACCTTTTTGGACTAATTACCCTGTAATTATGGCCAGTTGGGACACGTCGGCAGAACACCTACCGGCAAAGGTGGGAAAGAGAAAGAATGAAAGCACATCATGGAAACCCTCATATCTTGTGGCTATCCCAAGTGGGCTTCATCAAATCTCAAAAAAGACCCTACAAAAGCTCCTAATGGAGAGAGCAATAAACAAAGCAACATTTTCATTCCGTACCTTGCAGGAATATCAGTAAAACTCAGGAAGATCTTCAGCCAACATAACATATGTGCACATTTCAAACCCAATAATATACTAATGCAGAAGTTTGTCCACCCCAAAGATAAAACACCCAGACATAAACTGAGCAGCATGGTATATGAAGTAAGATGCAGTGAACCATGTGTAGATCTTTACATTGTGGAAATAAAGCAATCACTTCATAAGTGCATTTATTTATTAGATTTGTATGCCACCCCTCTCCGGAGACTCGGAGAGGCTCACAACAATAAAACAGTACAAATTCAGTAGTTAAAAAAAACAATTTAAAACCCTTAATATAAAAAACAATCATACATCTCATACAGACCATACGCATGGCACAACATAGGAGAACAAACATATCAGCAGTCCATTTGCATTTAAAAGATACATACCATTCTTTTAAAGATGTCAAAGTCTACATTTTGGACAGAGAGGTCTGCTGATTTGACAGAGGAGTCAAAGAGGGCATCTATGTCAAAATTAAACAGCCCTCTTTCAACAGAGGGAGTCCTTTCAGCAGTTCCAAGAAGGCTTCATACCCATTTGCATCACTCAGGTGACCCTGACAGATAAATCCCCAGGTGGCCTTAATGATGCCCTAAAAGAATGCAAATGACCAATTGTCTGCAAGGAGTGTAAATCCTTCAATTCCCCCACCATCCAGTCAGAACCAAAGAAGTTTCTTGGATGAGAAGTGAATGTCTTCAAAGAAAACCCAGAAAATCCAGTTGCCTCTTGAAAAATCGTTCCTTTACTTAATTCAACTTAATTCAAGTTGAATTAAGTTGTTTTTAAGTGTTTTTTTTTTAAATGTATTCTTTTTCTGTATTGAAATTTTACTTCTAGAATAAGCGGGGTAGATACAACTCCATTTTTATGTTAAATGTATGTTTGTCAGTTTTGTCTATTTTAATAAAATTAATAAAAATATATTGAAAAAAAAAAGAAAAATCGTTCCTTTACTGTTGATGATTGATTCTAAAAGTCAGAAGCTATCCTCCTCTTAGATATTTTCACTAACAATTCCAAATCTGCTTCCCTTTCTGTTGTCATTTATTTGGTCTTTTTAGTTCCATTTTTTAAATTGTCTCCTCAATTTTTAGTACAAGGGCTTGCTGACCCATTGTATTTTCTGCTTTCAGAGTAGTGTCATGAGCATCGTACAAGTTATTAAAACCATGTTCATGGAGGAAAATGAAATATTCTGCAATTCCCATTTTTTCTGAGCATTTTCATACTTTGATATGATTGACACAATCAAATCCCTTTCTATAATTGATGAAGCACACTCCATTTTTAAATATTCTCTGACTTTCTTAATTATGCATGATCGATCAGTAATAATGTGTTACGTTTCTTGACCTTCCCAAGGCCCACTTGAAGTTCTCACATATTTTTTTCCATTCAGATTTGTGATGTATGAGTGTAAGCATTATTTTACTAATATATGAGGCTTGCAATTAATTCTGATATAATGTAGATATGAGAATGTATATTAAAGTCTGTATATCCAATATATACCAGTATATGTTCAATGCATTATTACAAATAATTGGCTCGAATGGATTTCCTTTGTATGAGTGGGTTGTCCTTCACAGACATATTATCTGTCTGTCTGTCTAACTCTCCCTATATACATAAAGCTGTTTATCAGCATTGCTATAAAAAATATTTTATCCCCAAAGAGCTACAAGTAAAATACTATATTTATGAACTCATGTTTGACTTACATTTTTTAAATCTATTTTCATATAAATTTCCACTTTATAATTGGTTGTGAGTATAGTTCAGATGTTTCTTCTTTTATTCCTATCATTATTTATAAAGGAAAGGAAATTTAATTATTAAATATTATTATTTCCATTACTCTATTCTTCTTTGCAACTTATGTCCCTCTTACTAGGTTGGCATAATAGATATACATTTTAAACAAAAAAAAAATGACAAAAGAGGAGTTGAGTCCATGACATTAATGAAGTAGAATAGCTCAGGACAATTTTACCTTCACCTCTATTTTAGAATAAAGTTAGGTCAGACTTTCATTCCATGTTTTTGCCAGAGAAGAAAATTCAACTTACAATGAACAGAAGATTGATTCCTTTCAAAATTTGCAGGTGAGGCACCCCTACGTATGAAATGCATAATAATTATCTTGCATAAACGCTTGCTAGAAGCTCAAGGACTCCCATTGTTACAGGTGCCATCTATTTTCTATTGTTCTTTTAATAATGATAATCTGGCCATGCAACTTTCTCTAGCTAAGTGATTATTGCAAACAGATAGGAATAAAATATTGGTGGAAGATAAACTAAGGACACCCAATCTCTGGAACTCTAACAGAATTGATTTTACTTTTTTATATAGATGGATAAAAATTTGCTTCTACCGATGGAAATAAACAGTCCTATGAAGGTCATCTTTCAATTCAGTCCATTATTTGTAGTAAGTCAGGTTTAGCTACTCTCAGAGTAAAAATGATAAAGGTGCTTGTCTAAGTAGCATTATCATCACTAATTAAATTCCTGAGATACCCATTTCTGTATACTCTTCTTTCTTTAGTTGATTTATGTGCTACATGTCTGTTGAAAAAAGAACACATGGATGCTTATAATTTAAAACAACACAAAGAAAAATGTGAGGTATGAAAACAAATTGTAATTAAAAACCATGAATTGGTATAATTAACATTGGGAGCCTGGTATAAAAGACACATTTTCACACATTTCATAAAGACAGAGAGATGGGAGCCAAATGTAACTGCAAGGAAATACATTTTATGGCCTTGGAGTGGACCCGCAGAAGGATCAGCAGATGTGCCTCCGAGAGTGGGGGCACCTTCAGAATGGATCTGCAATTGCTTCTGTGCTTGTTAACAATTAGAGCATGTATGATTCAGAAAGGCTGAACTTCATCAGAAAGGTCTAACTTCATTTTAGTTGTAGGAATGATAGGAACGGAAGTCATAAACTGACAGAAGATCATAGTTATAAACAGCAAGCAGAGACAGTGACCAGTAAAGGTAAATGCATTATTGTCCATTTCCCAACTAGCAACAAAGACAGAGGTGGAAGTAGACATGTTTGTGGATGCCTGATGCTAGATATGGCTTTGTGCTGCCATAGACCTTGCAGTTGCCTAGAAAGGACTAACTCACTGCAAAAAATAATGTTTGTCTGCTATTCAAAAACTATAGTTTCTCATGGGTGGGGAAAACAAGTGAAGTTTGAATGAAACCTATGTACAACAATATGCTGAAAATAAAAACTGGGAAAGACATTAAGGAAATGGGCTTTAGAAGCCCAAATGGAATGTGGACATTCTGGTTTCAGTGATACAGTGCTTCAGTGCTACTATATTAGTTATACATTCAGGAGAAGAAAAATGAGTTGAGTTGTATCAAGAGAAAGATAATTAATATTTCAGTAGGAACAATCCCTTGTATCAGAGTAGGAAATAGATGGATTCACTACTTCATTCATGATCATATGAAATTGCAGCCAAAGTTCTTATGGAATAAAGTGAAGCCTATGCTTTTAGACAACATATACAAAGAGGATTTGTATAAAAAGGAGTGTTGGTCTTCACCTGATAGGCCTCTTCTTGTAGGGTGGAGCCAAGGTCATCCTCGTCGTCTATGATGTGGATACGTGGGATATGTGTTTTTTTTGTCTCTCTGGGCATGGTTTCCTTTCCTAACTGAGATTGGGGGGCCCACATGTTGAGTCTGTTCTCAGTCTTCGCCAAAGAGGAGTAATGGAGGTAAAACCTATAAAAGACTCAGTCCTCATTGGCAGGCAGCATGGTGTCATCCTCATCCTCATTGGCTGGCAGGATGGTATCATCCCATACTTGGATGTTGGCTCCACCCACTATGGAAAAGCTCTGGATCCCCATCCTCCATCATGTCTCTTCTGCCAAAGTGTTCACCAGTTTTCTCTTTTGATTGTTGCAGAGATTATGAGATGTTCTTGTTCTGAAGAAATCAGCTTCTCCAAATCTATTGTTCTTTAGCTCTTTGAATTTTTGGAGCACTCTTTCACTTTGTACTTCCTTCTGAAAACCATTTATTTATTTATTTATTTATTTATTATTTGGATTTGTATGCCGCCCCTCTCCGAAGACTCGGGGCGGCTCACAACAAGTGAAACAAATCATAAATAATCCAATTAATTAAAATATTTAAAGATTTTTTTAAAAAAAACCCATATACTAACAGACACACACACAAGCATACCATGTATAAATTAAACGTGCCCAGGGGGAGATGTTTCAATTCCCCCATGCCTGACGGCAAAGGTGGGTTTTAAGGAGTTTACGGAAGGCAGGAAGAGTAGGGGCAGTTCTAATCTCTGGGGGGAGTTGGTTCCAGAGAGCCGGTGCCGCCACAGAGAAGGCTCTTCCCCTGGGGCCCGCCAACTGACATTGTTTAGTTGACGGGACCCAGAGAAGGCCCACTCTGTGGGACCTAATCGGTCGCTGGGATTTGTGCGGCAGGAGGCGGTCTCGGAGATATTCTGGTCCGATGCCATGAAGGGCTTTAAAGGTCATAACCAACACTTTGAATTGTGACCGGAAATTGATCGGCAGCCAATGCAGACTGCGGAGTGATGGTGAAACATGGGCATACCTAGGTAAGCCCATGACTGCTCTCGCAGCTGCATTCTGCACGATCTGAAGTTTCCGAACACTTTTCAAAGGTAGCCCCATGTAGAGAGCATTACAGTAGTCGAACCTCGAGGTGATGAGGGCATGAGTGACTGTGAGCAATGAGTCCCGGTCCAGATAGGGCTGCAACTGGTGCACCAGGCAAACCTGGGCAAACGCCTCCTTCGCCATAGCTGAGAGATGGTTTTCTAATGTGAGCTGTGGATTGAGGAGGATGCCCAAGTTGCGGACCCTCTCTGAGGGGGTCAGTAATTCCCCCCCCAGGGTAATGGACGGACAGATGGGATTGTCCTTGGGAGGCAAAACCCACTCCGTCTTATCCGGGTTGAGCTTGAGTCTGTTGACACCCATCCAGGCCCCAACAGCCTCCAGGCACCGGCACATCACTTCCACCGCTTCGTTGACTGGGCATGGGGTGGAGATGTAAAGCTGGGTATCATCGGCATATTGATGATACCTCACCCCATGTCCTTGGATGATCTCACCCAGCGGTTTCATGTAGATGTTAAATAGCAAGGGGGAGAGGACCGACCCCTGAGGCACCCCACAAGGGAGAGACCTCGGAACCGACCTCTGACCCCCCACTAACACCGACTGCGACCGGCCAGAGAGGTAGGAGGAGAACCACTGGAGAACAGTGCCTCCCACCCCCAACCCCTCCAACCGGTGCAGAAGGATACCATGATCGATGGTATTGAAAGCCACTGAGAGATCGAGGAGCACCAGGACAGAGGATAAACCCCTGTCCCGGGCCCGCCAGAGATCATCCATCAACGCGACCAAAGCGGTTTCCGTGCTGCAACCGGGCCTGAAACCCAACTGTTGGGGACCTAGATAATCGGCTTCTTCCAAGGACCGCTGGAACTGGAGTGCCACCAGCTTCTCAACAACCTTCCCCATAAAGGGAAGGTTGGAGACTGGACGATAGTTATTAAGTACGGCTGGGTCCAGGGAAGGCTTCTTGAGGAGGGGGCGCACGAGCGCTTCTTTATAGAGTGTTGGAAAAACTCCCCTCCCCAAGGAAGCGTTGGTAATCTCCTGGGTCCAGCTCCGTGTCACCTCCCTGCCGGCCGAGACCAACCAGGAGGGACACGGATCCAGTAGACAGGTGGCGGAACTCACAGCTCCAATGGCCTTGTCCACTTCATCAGGTGTCACCAGATCAAACTCTTCCCAGACAGGTGGACAAGTACGTGCCCCAGTCACCTCGACTGACTCATTGTCAGTCGACTCTGTTTTACAATTGGAGTCGAGGTCGGCCCGGATCTGAGTGACTTTATCAGCGAAAAACATGTTAAAATCCTCAGCACTGCTCTGTAAGGGCTCCCCAACTCCCCCCTGGTTAAGAAGGGAGCGGGTCACCCTAAACAGAGCGGCCGGGCGGGATTCCGCTGGTGCAATCAAGGCGGCATGGTACGCGCATCTTGCTGCCTTGATCGCCACTTTGTAAGTCTTAATAAAAGCTCTTACAAGTGTTCGATCAGATTCAGACCTACTCTTCCTCCATCGCTTCTCTAGACGTCTCTTTTGGCGTTTCAACTCCCGGAGCTCCTCGTTGAACCATGGAGCTCTACGGGGTCTAGCGCCACGGAGAGGTCGGAGAGGTCGCAAAGGCGCAATCCGGTCAAGAGCCTCTGCTGCAGCCTTGTTCCAGGCCTCCGCAAGAGACTCCACCGAACTGTGGACGAGTGGTTCTGGAATAACCCCAAGTGCCGTCTGAAAGCCCTCTGGGTCCATCAGGCGTCTGGGGCGGAACATCTTAATTGGTTCCGCCTCCCTGCGGGGAAGGATTGGAGCCAGGAAGTCAAGCCGTAGTAGGAAATGGTCCGACCATGACAAAGGCAATGCTTCTAAGCCCCTTAGTCTCAGACCATTACTCAATTGCTCGGAAAGGAATACCATGTCAGGTGCGTGCCCTCCCTCGTGAGTCGGACCCTGTACTACTTGAGTCAGGTCCATGGCTGTCATGGTGGCCATGAACTCCTGTGCCAACCCAGAGGTTTCGCCGAGTGACGGCAGGTTGAAGTCCCCCAGGACAATAAGTCCGGGGAACTCCACCGCCAACCCGGCTACCTCCTCGAGTAGCACAGGCAGGGCTTTTGACACGCAGCTGGGAGGCAGGTACGTGAGAAATAAGCCCACCTGAACCCCTAAGTCCAACTTCATCAAGAGAGACTCGCAACCCGCAATTTCCGGAGCAATGAGTCTATGTAGGCAAAGGCTCTCCCTGGCTATAATAGCCACTCCTCCCCCCCTTCCCTGGGGTCGAGGTTGATGCCATATCTGAAACCCGGCTGGGCAGATTTCAGAGAGAGGAACACCTCCCTCTGGGCCCAGCCAGGTTTCAGTAATACATGCCAGGTCGGCCTCCTCATCCAGGATCAGTAATTGGAATAATTATGCCTTGAATGATATAAGTATATCATTTGTATGCCACCCCGAGTCTTCGGAGAGGGGCGGCATACAAATCTAATAAATAAAATAAATAAATAAATAAATAAATAAATAATCAATTTCCAGCAACTTTTCCATGAATAGTTTTCTATCTTTACCTTAGGAAAATTTATAGGATTTGATTGTAATGGAATTGCATTTATCTAATCTGACTTTAGCTAATTTATCTTTATAAACTCCCTAAATACAACAAAAACATGAAGGTTCAAACAATTGGATTACTAACCTGTGTAACAGTTCTTATTTTATCACCTGACCTTAGAATAAAGAAGCAGGAGCTGCACACAAAGTATTTGGCACTTAGACAACATAACTATTATTTGGTTTGGTTGATGTGTTTTGTGATTCCTAACACCATACAAGTTTCTGTATAGCAAGATGGTTTCTTTAAATTATCTGGTGTTTATAGAGTTCAATCTGACATTGTGCATTTAAATGTGATACAAAGAACATTAATTGAAATAACTACTTACTTCTGAAATAGATTCAGAAGTCTCTTGGAAAATATAATTAAGTAGGGTAATACAGGAATTTCACCTTTTGCATGCCCAGGTTTAGCTTTACATAGCTAGCAATTTTCATTATACAAGAAAGCAGAAAATTGTTATTTTAGCAGTCATTATCCCTGTGTGGATGATCTTGGATACTTGCCCAGTTTCTATGGTATATTACAGCTTTAGTTTTCTTTTGCAAGACTTTCTCTTAAAGTTGGGAGTAGAGAAATAAAAAAGGGATAAAAATAAAGATTTTTTAAAAAATCTGTCTTACTTTGGTGATCTTCGTTCAAATATCCACACAGCCTCCAAACTCACTTGGTGGCTTTTAGACAATTCCATCTTTGACCCCAATTCACCTTAATATGAACTAGGAATTTGTTTGTTTGTTTATCACCCCCTATACTGCCCATCTCACCTACCTGACTCTGGGCAGTTTACAATTTTAAAAATGTCACAAAATAAGAAGCACAAATAAGAACAAAGGTATGAACTAGGAATTTATTTATTTAAAGGATAGGTTTACAGATTTAAAAGATAGGTTAACAATATTAGATGCTATAAAGGTGGACAGAATTCCTGAGAACTTTATTCACTAGAAGAGTGGAGACCTGTCTCGTCTCCGGGGTGGGTAAGGTGTTGCAAAGGTCAGGGGCAATGGCAGAGAAGGCTCTTTTCCTGGATCTCACCTGACAAAATTCTTTTACTCACAGGATCCACAATATACACTCTCTGCCACTCCCGATGGACAGGATGGGTAAAATTGGGATGAGATAGTCCCGTACCATGAAGGGCTTTAAAGGTGATCAACAAAAACTTGACTGTATACATAACTGGAATTTGGAATATATGAATACCAACGTTTCTATACTACTCTTCAGCAAACTAAAATAAAGAGAAAAAAACACAACCACAAATTAGAAACCACTTAATAAATTACAAAAGTTGTTTGGTAGTTCTGAGATTTGCTTTTTGATTGTTGATTTAATCTTAATCTTGGTTTAATGTTAATGCTATATTAACACTAAACTAACTATTAAGAAGCAAACAATTCCTTAATCAAGGGACTACCAAACAAGCTAACGGTAAACAGTCTGCAGAAAAACAACCAAGCTCAGAGAGAATCAAAACTCCTTCATTTAAACCCTGAACTAGAAACATTCTCCTTTATCAGTACTTCAGCATCTTCATTGACAACTTTAAACCTGGTTGTCATATGTGTTATCAATAGTTTTTTCTTTGTTATATTTAATTTTAGTCCATGTTTTCATTGTGTTGCTTAACTTTAATTACTATAGCTTGCATTTTTATCTATCAGGGTAATGCATAGCGCAAGCTGACATTTCTATTTCCAATTTTAAAACCATACTCAATTCCAGCTTCCCATCATATACATACATACATACATACATACATACATACATACATACATACATACATACATACACACACAACACACAAACACATACACACACACACACACACACATATATAACTTATTTTTTAATTAAATTTATTTGCCACCCACTCCTGAAGGACTTTGGGGTAAATTCAACATGTAGATTGAATAAATAAGGAGAAAGTATACAACCTTCTCCTGCTTCTTTGTCAACCTGTAGTCAATCTGTTTTTCCATGCTCTGTCTGAACAATGATTTCCTGCCCTGTATATACATTTTTTATGTGAAGAATGAGATGTTCTTGGATTTTTCAGAGCATATTTCATAGCTTAATATGGTCACCACAATTTATTTTATTTTATATTCATTTTATTTTGTCAAGTATGTATTTGTAATGTACATAGATATAACATTTTTATATACATAAGATGAGTACTGATAAGAGGGAACAATTGTATAGGGATGGAAGGCATGCTGGTGCGCTTATGCACGGCCCTTACTGACCTGATAGGAATTGGGTGAGGTCAACAGTGGACAGTCCAAGGGTAAAGTTTTGGGGGTTTGGTGACAAAACCACAGACTCAGGTAGTGAGTTTTAGGCATTAACCACTCTGTTCCTAAAGTTGCATTTTCTACAGTCAAGTTTGGGGCAGTTCACTTTGAGTTTGTATCTGTTGTGTGCTTATGTATTGTTGTGGTTGAAGCTGAAGTAGTTGTTGACAGGTAGGAAATTGTAGCAGATAATTTTATGCTTAGGTTTTGCCCGAGGCGACATAGTTACTCCTCCTTGGCATTCTATAATGGGAAAATAAGCTATATGTTGAATCACACAACAGAAAAATTAGGTGGGTTGGAATTTTTGCATTTTTTCTTAGAGTATTTTTTGGGAGGAAGAGATAGGTGAACAGAAATATGCTATATCTTTTAAATTCTGTTAATGTTATTTTATAGCATATCTAATAAGTATGAAAGTTTGACTCTAGACTGGCAAGGAGTTATGCTATGTGGCTTGAACAAAGATATTTTAAAAACCAACCTACCTCTATTCATAAACCTTGCTTGATTTTATAATTTTTTGTACTATTACACCTTAGGGATTTTCCCACTACTCTGCTGTAATCCTGCAGAAAGGCTCTCAAAATCTTCTTTTGTGTTTATGAGAGAGAGAGAAAGAGAGAAAGAGAGAAAGAGAGAGGATAATAAGAATGAATGGTGCTAAATATGTTTTAGGGTGTAGTGTGAAGCTAAGTGCTCTCTTCTAAAACTTGGCAGGGAAATGACTTAATGAATGCCATCCTTATTAACTTAACAGTAAAATCTGGACAAAATATACATAAAAATGAAATAAAACAATTAGATATCACTTAACATGGTTCATTATTATTAATTCATTTAGTATTCATTATAACTATGCCAGTCATAATGAATTCATTTGATATTACTGTAGATCTGCTACAGTAATTTCAGCCTAATGTAGTTTTAATTCATGTTTCATTAACAGAAAGCTGTACCAAACTTTATATTTATTATTTTGAATAAATACCAACCAGTTCTCAAATTGCTATATTTCATCTTATATTTCTTTACAGATTTCAGTTATAAAGGGAAAGAAATATTCACTCCCATTACACAATTGCAGCTTTTCAAACTCAGGGGATAACTTACATTTGCGTTCGATATCTTGTCATCTGATTTCGTCCATTTCGTCAAGATCAGGAAAATAGCCAATTTTTGTTTTATCCGTTTCCAACCTTACATTAACTTTCCATTTCTTTATCAGCTCATTTCCTGAGAAATCCACATATTCAGTTTCCTGTGCATTTTTTCCCAAGAATCTCAGTTTGGTATGAAACTTTGCCTAATCAAATGCATTTTTCTGATCAGTCCTATAGGATAAATTAGAGACATTTGATAATCTAATGCCTTACTGGGCACAAAATAACATACTAGAAATAAAAGTGGAGTAACTTTTTATTTTTAAAAATTTTATAATAGCTCATTTGTCAGCGAAAAAAGGGACACTATACACACAAAGACACACACACACACACATGTTTCAACACAGCTTGCAGCTGCTGAACCAGCACTCCACACCCACCCACCAGTATTTATAGAGGGAAGGCAGCTCAGGTCTCACTGTGTTTGCCCTAGCACAAGGACAAAAGCACCAGCCTGAAGATGACAAGTGAGACTTACACGGGAAGAAACCTGAATATGCCAAGACCTTCATGTATGTATGTATGTATGTATATATGTATGTATGTATGTATGTGTACAATCCATCCATCCATCCATAAACACACACACACACGCGCACACACACGCACACATCACACACAGAGAGAGAAGTTAAAGTATCATTTCAAACATTTTTGTGCTTGAAACATTTTGTTTGAACACAGCTGTTCTGTGTAATATATATAATATAATATAATATATATTATAACATGTATATGTATATATAACATGTATATATATATCACATGTATATATATATATCACATGTTTTTGCTGAATTTTTTAAATTAAAGGAGACTAGGATAGCGAGATATATATATATATATATATATATATATATATATATATATATATATATATATATATTGTTCATAGAAATGTAGGATTGGAAAGAACTTTAGTGGTCTTCTTCCTACCTCCTGTCCAAGGTAGGAATACTCATACCATCTTGTACAAATGGTTGTCCAATCTTTTCTGAAAAATCTCCAGTGATGGAGTAACCACAACTCTGGAAGCAATTTGTTCCACTCTTTAATAGTTCTCACTGTCAGGAAATTCCTTCTTATTTCCTGATTGGATCTCCCTCCACACATTGTTTCTTGTCCCACCCTTAGGTACTATGGAGAATAATCTATTATCTTCTTCCCTGTGGAAGCCGTTCAAGTCTTGGAAGACTGTTAATGATGTTTCCTCTGATGTCTGTCTTTGTTAAGGTAAACATACATAATGACTTTAGTGCCTCCTCATAAGGTTTAGCCTCTTTTAACCTTATTGTTTTTGTTTCTCTTTTCTGTACTCTTTCTATGGTTTCAAGACCTTTTTTGTATTGTTTCAACCAGAACTGAATGCAGTATTACCGTATAAATGTGATCTTACCAATGTGTTACAGAAAGGTACTATCATTTCCTTTGATCTTGATACTATCTCTCTGTAGATATAGCCCAGTTCAAAAGCACTGCATCAGTTTTAAGAAAAAACTGTTGATTTGGGTAAGGGAAATCCTATAATTTTCTGCATCCATAATCTAATACTTATAAGGGAAATGGATTGATTTTTTTTCTAAATCAAGTGCGGAATATAGCATGCGAGAACAACCGTATCATAGCATGAGCACTATTTTAAGAATATGGAAGAGTGTGTGAGAGAGACAGAGAGGGGGAGGGAGGGAAAGAGGGAGGGAGAGGAGAGAGAGAGAGAGAGAGAGAGAGAGAGAGAGAGAGAGAGAGAGAGAGAGAGCATACTCATTTTAAGAGTATGATCCACTGTTCCTAAAAAGTATGTTTCAAAAATATGGAAAAAAAATTACAAACTCACAAAAAAAATGAAGTTTGGACATGCCTTTAACCAATGTTACCACTCTCAGCTTAAATTTAAAATGTATTACACCCATACACACCTGTATGAGCACAATACGTGAGCTATAGGTTCTTCTGCTAAATCCTTCTCATCAAGGCCCACAAATAAAAACACTAAATCTAAACTCTCAAAGGAGGAAAGGTAACATCAATGACACAGAGAAATATTTGCAGCCAATCTGATCCACAAGGAACAGTGGAAAAGATCAATAAAGTGAACCCTGAAGATGCAACCTTTCAGGTCTCAAAGCTTGGCAGTTCTTTGTTGGTCCAATAAAAGGTATTGCTTTAATCTCCTGTACTTTGTCCACTAAGGAAAAATTAAAAGTTCAAAGCTGAAGTCCAGACTATGAGCTCTATTTTTCTTAGATGTTTTGTTTCCTCACAATAAAGATACCGTCTTCTTTCTTTCCTTGGCAGAGTATAATTTTTAAAGAGATTTTGCAGTGTTAACTATTTCCTTTCAAGAGGACGAGGAAGATGAAGAGGAGAGGAGAAAAGACACAGTAGATTAAAGTAATTTAGCATTAATAATGAAATAATTTCTGCTTCAGTTTGTTTGAAAATAAGTCCTTTTCATAGCATTCTATGCTATCATACTCCATAAGGCACATATTTGTCATAAGAAGGTTGTTTTAATATAGATATTTTATTTTATTTTGTTTATAATTTGTTTATTTTTAATACTGAAATACAAAAAATGTATTACCAATAGAAATGAAAGATGAATAGTGATTAAAATAAAATAAACATAACTAAACAGACAGGGAAAAGAAACAAAAGGGGGATCAGTAATTATGAGCCACACAGAATTATAATGCATTATCTTTTCATTTTCAGAACACGGGAAATTTTATAACAATTAAGACTACATCCATTCCATAAAATAACAAGGATAAATTTCTTCACATTAAAATAATATGTAGATTTTTGTTCTTAGCTTGCCAAAATTATTAACAGAGACATGGAATGACAAATTCCCTATTTTAGAAATACAATTTAATATCATATTATAGTCTTTAGCCATAATATTTCTTTCCAAAATTACATATTCTCTAATATATGCCATGGTATACAGTATATCATAAGTAATTATTGGAAACCAACTTAAGGCTATAACTGGAATTAGCCCAGAACGTATAAGTTACAGAACCTTTATATTTGTATTATTTACATTATTTATATTACACCAGCCAACACCTATTATAAACACATACACATAGACATACACAGAGAAAGAGAAAGAGAAAGTGAGGGAGGGAGTGTCAAGGGGTGTTTTACCATTTTTTTTTGTTGAATTAATTTTGTGTTTAAATCGTATTTTCAATCTGAATTAATTGATTATCCAAAATGAGATATTTCAGTTTTTAATAGTTAGGGAAGTGATTGTTACTAACTTTCATTTTATTGTTTCATTTTAATGCTTTTAAAGCATCTCAACTGTTTAGTTAGTACATGTTTTAGTTGTATATATTGACAAATGGATGTTTCTATATTTAATATAGCATCATATGTGTACAGAAAAGAGGTCATGTGCACAGGATGATATATACATATTTTGTCTAGTTTACTTCCTCAAAGCAGAATGTGTAAGAGTTGAAAAGTTCACACACATCCTTTTTGTAGCAGTAGGGAATACATGCTTTGGCAAAGAAAGTAAACAAAACTTATAAAATCTCTATTTCTGGTTGCTTGTTACACCAGGAGACAAATTCATTTGTAATAATTTCAGCTACACAGTGAAGCTACCAAATTGAAACCCAGTGAACATAAAATGGTGCAAAGCTGTATCTTCTTAGAACATCATTTATAAAAGATGTTCATGAACATGAACAGGCGATTCCAGTTATTTGCTGTGAAAGTGGAAATTGTTAGATGCTTGTCATTATTTTAAATCTAAATTCAGGTAGGTAGATTATAATCTGTAACCTCCTGTCCAACACTGATGCTAACCTTTGAGGATCTACACTAAACAAAAATATTGATCTGTAATGTACATATCAATACGGTCTTTTCACGTTTTATTTATTTATTTATTTATTTATTTATTTATTATTTGGATTTGTATGCCGCCCCTCTCCGAAGTTATTGTAAGTCTCATAAAAATAAAGGAAAATAGAAGAATAAATGAAATATATTGAATATATATATATATATATATAAAAGAAGGACCAGGGGAGACATAATAGCAGTGCTCCAATATCTTACGGGTTGCCACAAAGAAGGAGGAGTCAACCTATTCTCCAAAGCACCTGAGGTTAGAATAAGAAGCAATGTATAGTCTGGAGGACAGAAGGAAAAGGGGGGACATGATCAAACATTTAAATACGTTAAAGGGTTAAATAAGATTCAGGAGGGAAGTGCTTTTAATAGGAAAGTGAACACAAGAACAAGGGGACACAATCTGAAGTTAGTTGGGGGAAAGATCAAAGGCAACATGAGAAAATATTATTTTACTGAAAGAGTAGTAGATCCTTGGAACAAACTTCCAGCAGACGTGGTTGGTAAATCCACAGTAACTGAATTTAAACATGCCTGGGATAAACATATATCCATTGTAAGATAAAATACAGAAAATAGTATAAGGGCAGACGAGATGGACCATGAGGTATTTTTCTGCCATCAGTCTTCTATGTTTCTGTTTCTAATGGGTGAAAACTAAATAAGGAGAGAAGTAACGTAGAACCAAGGAGAAATTTCCTCACAGTTAGAACAATTAATCAGGGGAATGATTGCTTCCAGAAGTTGTGAATGCTCCAACACTAGAAGTTTTTAAAAAGATGTTGGATAACCATCTGTCTGAAGTAGTGTAGAGTTACTGACGAGCAATAATGATGAATTACTGATTCTAACAATGTATAGTAAGTGCTAATCATTGAACATGAAGAATTTAATGACCAGCGGCTGCCTCCAGTTTTAGAAATGTAATTGTTTCTGTATTTTTTTGTAATCTCACCGGTTGTGCCCCTTTATTTTTATTTTTCTGGGAACTCTTTTTTATTTTAATTAATTCCAAGAAATTAATTTGTTACTCAGATACCAGTCTTTGATTTATATAACTAACCATAAAAATCATACTGGTAATCAGTAGATTCTGTCTCAGTAAATGGGTATCCATTATTAACCTGAATTCTAGAAACTTTCCTAATTTCTCACCTGATTTCCAGTACTTTTGATTAATACATTTCATAGAATATTCAGTTTGTTCTAAATGTAGATGGTAAGGCTGCAGAAGTGAACAAAATGTATAGAACTAATACAAGACATGCAAAGCTTGGAGATTTATACAGAGATATACTGGTGTATTTTGTCAGGAAGAAGATAAGAAACCAGGTTCTACAACAATATTTTAATAGTGCCGAGGATTAAAAATGTAGAGGTGATTCTGCTTAGAGAAATACCTATCAGAATATTACCTAACAGAAAAGAATACATGATCCAATCTGGGTCAGTTTCTGGGACCAGAGGTTTAGTCTGGATTTTTGGACTTGTACTGGAGCCCCATATTATTATTATTATTATTATTATTATTATTATTATTATTATTATTATTATTATTATTATTATTATTATTATTATTATTAATTATTTATTATTATTATTTATTTATTTTATTTTATTTTATTATTATTATTATTATTATTATTATTATTATTATTATTATTATTATTTATTGGATTTGTATTCCGCCCCTCTCCGGAGACTCGGGGTGGCTAACAGCAATAATAAAACAGTATACAACAATAATCCAATACTAAAAACGATTAAAAAACCCATTAATATAAAAACCAAACATACATACAGACATACTATGCATAAAATTGTAAAGGCCTAGGGGGAAAGAATATCTCAATTCCCCCATGAATGATGACAGAGGTGGGTTTTAAGTAGTTTACGAAAGGCAAGGAAGGTGGGGGCAGTTCTAATCTCTGGGGGAAGTTGGTTCCAGAGGGCCGGGGCCACCACGGAGAAGGTTCTTCCCCTGGGTCCCGTCAAGTGGCATTGTTTAGTTGACAGGACCCGGAGAAGGCCCACTCTGTGGGACCTAACTGGTCACTGGGATTCGTGCAGCAGAAGGCGGTTCCTAAGGTAATCTGGTCCGGTGCCATGAAGGGATTTATAGGTCATAACCAACACTTTGAATTGTGACCGGAAACTGATAGAAACATAGAAGTCTGACGGCAGAAAAAGACCCCATGGTCCATCTAGTCTGCCCTTATACTATTTTCTGTATTTTATCTTAGGATGGATATATGTTTATCCCAGGCATGTTTAAATTCAGTTACTGTGGATTTATCTACCACGTCTGCTGGAAGTTTGTTCCAAGGATCTACTACTCTTTCAGTAAAATAATATTTTCTCATGTTGCTTTTGATCTTTCCCCCAACTAACCTCAGATTGTGTCCCCTTGTTCTTGTGTTCACTTTCCTATTAAAAACACTTCCCTCCTGGACCTTATTTAACCCTTTAATATATTTAAATGTTTCGATCATGTCCCCCCTTTTCCTTCTGTCCTCCAGACTATACAGATTGAGTTCATTAAGTCTTTCCTGATACGTTTTATACTTAAGACCTTCCACCATTCTTGTAGCCCGTCTTTGGACCCGTTCAATTTTGTCAATATCTTTTTGTAGGTGAGGTCTCCAGAACTGAACACAGTATTCCAAATGTGGTCTCACCAGCATTCTATATAGCGGGATCATAATCTCCCTCTTCCTGCTTGTTATACCTCTAGCTATGCAGCCAAGCATCCTACTTGCTTTCCCTACTGATCCCTTTCCCTACTGATCGGCAACCAATGCAGACTGCGGAGTGTTGGTGTGACATGGGCATATTTGGGAAAGCCCATGATTGCTCTCGCAGCTGCATTCTGCACGATCTGAAGTTTCCGAACACTTTTCAAAGGTAGCCCCATGTAGAGAGCGTTACAGTAGTCGAGCCTCGAGGTGATGATGGCATGAGTGACTGTGAGCAGTGACTCCCTGTCCAAATAGGGTCGCAACTGGTACACTAGGCGAACCTGGGCAAACGCCCTCCTTGCCACAGCTGAAAGAAGTTCCTTGAGGATGGTTTCCATCATGAGTCCAAAAGCTTGGAAGACTGGTCCTGGTGACTTACCCAAATTGGGTCATGCCACATTATTCTTAAATATTGGATTTGTCGTACATTGTATTGCTATTGCTGTGAGCCGCCCCGAGTCTGCGGAGAGGGGCGGCATACAAATCTGATTAAACTTGAAACTTGAAACTATTCTGAGACACATATATTTGCCTTCATTCATGAGAAAAAAATACATCTTAATGACTGACAAACTTAAACAGAAAAAAATACAATTTCATATGGATAAATTGAAAGGAGTTATTTTAACTTTCAAGAAAAACAGATTCTGATTTTATGCATTACATAAAAAGTTATTTCGTTATTTGAAAAAGTTAAGATACTTTATAGAGACATAAGAAAAAAAGGAAGACAAAAAATTTGAGCAAGCATGTATTTTACCAGGGAAAAACAAGAGAAATTAAGTTGTTTGATCAGCTATGATCAAAGCTGAAATTGACTGACGATTATGGCAGATATGTGGGGCTGAAATTAAGTTGAATGAAATCAAGATTCTGATATTAGGAATATATGACCTAAAATATAACAAAACTATGTTCTTCAAAGGGCGTATAGAAAAATTAATAGACTTGCCATACAAAACTTAGTGTTTATTGAGACACTACAATGAAATGGTCTTCCTCCAATAAGACAGCCTTTCTGAAAAAGGAATTTAAAACAACACAAAGCAAATGACCAAAATATTTTTTGAAATGATAGATAATTTTGAATGTATAGACATAAAAATTGTGACTCTAAAACATATACCTATTTTTTTCTGAGAGACATAGATTTTTTTTTAAGAATAGGCATGTTGTTGACTTATAAACTTTTTATAACATGTGTTAAAGTGGAAATACTATCAAGGACCTTTTAGATAATATTCTAGTCATTTTAATATATAAGAAGAGAGTTAAAAGTTAGAGATGATGATGAAAGAGCAAAAAGAATTTATTGTAAAAACTTGTGTTCAAATTGAGAAAGTAAAATACTTAGATGTTATGTCCCAGCAACAGCAGTGCCCAGCTACAGCACAGAAACTGCTTTGGTGATGAATGACCTCTGGCAGGCCCGGGATAGGGACTATTCCTCTATCCTGGTGGTGCTTGACTTTTCAGTGGCCTTCAATACCATTAACCATATATCCTTCTGTGTTGGCTCAGGAAGCTGAGAGTGGGAGGCACTGTACCATGGTGGTTCTCCTCATATCTCACTGTTCAATTGGTGTTGGAGAGAAGACAGCGGTCGACCCCTTAGGCCTCTTTTTTGTGGAGTGCCTCTGGGCTTGATTCTCTCTCCTCTCCTATTTAACATTTACATGAAACCACTGGGTGAGATTATCTGACAACGTGGGGTGAGGTATTAGCAATATGTGGATGGTACCCAATTGTACATTTCCATCCTGTGCCACTTCAGTGAAGCAGTAAATATAATGTGCCAATGTCTGGAGACTGTGAAGATCTGGATGGGAGTTAACAGGATCAAGCTTAACTCCAACAAGACCAAGTGGCTGTGGGGTTTACCTCCGAAGGACCTTAACATCTGTCTGTCCTTGGCTCTGGAAGGGGAACAATTCTCCTCCTCAAAATGGGTTTGCAATTTGGGTGTCCACCTAGATCCTCAGCTGAGACTTGATTGACATCGCTCAGCTGTAGCTAGAGGGACCTTTGCACAGGTTCTCCTGGTGCACCAATTGTGACCCTACCTGGACCAGGAAGCTCTTCTCATGGTCACTCATGCCATTATCACCTCAAGGCTCAATTATTGCAATGTGTTCTACATGGAGCTACTCTTGAAAAGTGTTCAGAGACTTCAATAGAATTCAGCTGTGCAAGTTGTTGTGGGTTTACCTGGGTAAACTCACATCACACCAATCCTCTGTGAGCTGTATTGGCTTCCAGTCAGTCACTGGATGCAAATCAAAGTGTTGGTTATCACATATAAAGTCCTATGTGGCTTCGGGCCAGATTCTTTGTGAGACTGTCTTCTACCACATAGCTCCCAGTGACAGATTAGGGCCCACAGAGTTGGCTTTCTCCAGGTTCGGTCAGTCAGACAGGGTTGATTGGTGGGGCTATGGGGAAGAGTCATCTCTGTGGTAGCACTGGCTCTCTGGAACCAACTACCTCCTGAGATCCATACTGCTCCCATCCCACTGGCCTTCCGTAAAACCTTAAAGACCTGACTCTGATGGCAGACTTGGGGCCGTTGAGTGAAGCACCTTCTAGATCCGGCCAAAAAAAGTGTGAATGTTTTTATTAAAGTGTTTTGAAATTGATTTTTAAATTGTTTTTAGATGATATTTTTGCTGTAAGGCATCCAGAGTCCTTTGGGAGTTGGACAGCATATAAATTAGATAAATAGTAAAATAAATAGATAAACAGGTAGGTAGGTAGGTAGATAGATAAATAGGTAGATGATAGATAGATAGATAGATAGATAGATAGATAAGATAGATAGATAAGATAGATAGATAGATAGATAGATAGTTAGATAGATAGATAGATAGATAGATAGATAGATAAGATAGATAGATAGATAGATAAGATAGATAGATAGAGATAGATAGATAGATAGATAGATAGATAGATAGATAGATAGATAGATAGATAGATAGATAGATAGATAGATAGATGTGGTATCAAATTTGGCTACTAGCCATTTTATGCATTCTGTTGATATTTTACTTTCTTTAAATGTTCATGGCACTTATAATTTTTCATTTAATCATTTAATTTCATTTAATTTAATCAGAATCAAAAACTACTCTATCTTATGAATGTGGTTTCATACCTTTTCTTCCATGGAACTAAGCTATCTCATATTTCTAAGAATTAAATATAGTCAAAAGTGAATCTCACATAAAAGTTTATGTACCTGAAGAAATTGTCATCTATGTAGTTTCCCCATGGGATACCTAGTTCTCCAAAATGTAGATATTAATAAGAGGAATGCTATCAATTCTTTTTAACCTGTCATATATGCTTGAGATAGTTTATAATTTTTAGAAAACGTAAAGGGAGTATTTCAATGTTTCTACCTAACTGAATATCTTGATTTAAATTAAACTCTCTAACACAAATTACATATAGAAGAGTTACAGATTACGTATAGTAGAAATCTGGAAAAATTTCAGCAATTTTCTTAACACTGTATTTTTTAAAGTCTCATTTACCAATCACAATTTCGACAAACAATTCTATCACTAAGTGACAGGGACTTAAAGTAAAAAATCATGTGATCATGTCCTCTTGATGACAGTTTGTCTATTCTGGCTAGGATTATTTTATAATTTAGTTCTATGTTTGACTTCTTTCTTATTGTTTATATTTTATACTGCTGTAAACTGCCCGGAGTCCTTGGGCGGCATAGAAGTCGAATTAATAATATATAAATAAATTATTAAGCAAATCACTATGGATCATTAAATGTGACATAATCATGAATTGCAACTTCCTGATTACTTCTTCATTGAGTTTGTTTGTTAGAAGCCAGCTGTGAAATTCAAAAATTTATTTATTTATTTTCTTATTTATCTGTTTGTTTGTTTATTTAATATGATTTTAATATCTTCATGGATTTCAAATGTGCTAGTTTCAAAGTTGTATATTTACTGTACATTTGTTTAGAAATGAGCTAGTCATTATTAGTTCTTATGAAAAAATGGTACATCTGGAATTAGTATCATTCTATCTAATCCATCCTCTCAATTTGGGATTTAGGGTCTCCATTATCTGGAATGGAGCTCTTGGCTCAAAGTCATTTTCTTCATTTCACAACATTAAAATAATGTTAACTGGTACCTGAAGAAATGGTTGTGCCATTCAAATAAAAAACTAATTCTGAACAATATAATAGGCCCATTAACCATGTAAGTTCAAACCTTTATTTGCCTCTTTATAGGATGAGAGACCTGAATTGGAAGGAATATCAAACTCATTATTTAATTCAATAGCTACTTGATTGGAAGAGTTCTTCCTCTTCTCTCCCTGAAAAAAATACCTTAAACTATAGTGAAATGTAAATATTTCTATCAGCACTTTGTAGTTTGGGCTGTAGCCAAGCAAGATTTGACGTCAAATAGTAGTATAAAGTTTCAGGACAAGCTTCAAATTATTCTGCTAAGGAAGAACTTTACAAAGATTAAAAATAAATCCTCTTCAGAAATCATCCATTTCAAAGCAACTTGTTCTATATGTTTTCCTATTACATAAATACCATACTAGGTCCTGAAGGAAAATGGAAATAATGTTAAAAAATTATCCGGGTTTGAAAATTAGATAGATTCTGTTGTAATTGGTAAGAAAGAATCTAGTATGTCCAGATTTGGAAAACCCAAGGTGGAACTAATTATAATTATGTATATCTTGCATTAAATTTCAGCTCTGTGGGCCTATGACTGATGCATAAAATAGAGCTTGGGAAAACTCAGTTCTATATAACATAGTAGACATATGCCTAGCAGACAGATTTATCAGGTGTCATATGCATGGAGATTGCACTCTCTCATAACATTTAAGAAAGAGCATTGGTAAGTTCCAATTTAGAGAAAGTTGGAATAAGTATTCAGTTCTTCCTTTTTACAGTGAAGAGCAAATGGTAATTGTCTATAGCAACACATTATAAAACCAAGAATTCTGAAAAAAACAGAATCCTTAGTGGAAAATATCCATGAAAAAAGTTTCCAATGGAGATTATTACATCTCTTCTTCATAAAAGTGCTCCTACTTGCCTGCTAGCAATGTTCTGGACTGCTTAATTACACACATACTTCCAGCTTGTGATACAACATATTTATTGCAGCAGTAAACCCTGAACTTTAGCAATATTAACAGGTTATAAATTGCAAAATTTGCTTAGAAAATGAAATACTTTTCAGGTAATTAAAAAAAACCCAAATACTAGTGTAAAAATAATTTAAGAATAGTTAGGTTTTTAAGGTATTATTATTATTATTATTATTATTATTATTATTATTATTATTATTATTTATTGGATTTGTATGCCGCCCCTCTCTGCAGACTCGAGGCAGCTAACAAGAGCAGTAAAACAGTACAACAAAATCCAATTCTAAAAAAAAAGGGAAAAAAAGCAGTTAAAAACCCATTATATAAAAACCAATCATACATACAAACATACCATACATAAAATTGTGAAGGCCTAGGGGGAAAGTGTATCTTAGTCCCCCCATGCCTGGCGACAGAGGTGGGTTTTAAGCAGCTTACGAAAGGCAAGGAGGGTGGGGGCAATTCTAATCTCTGGGGGGAGTTGGTTCCAGAGGGTCGGGGCCGCCACAGAGAAGGCTCTTCCTCTGGGTCCCGCCTGTCACGCTGTGAATTTGACAGCCCCCAAAGACATTGAGAAACATCCAGTAGTTAGATAGTTAACTCTGTTTATTAATGTAGCTCCTCCTTTGTGATGTAATCTTTTTGCTCACATGCTCCTTCTTGGAGAAGAAGGCGGTCTCTAGTTTTAGAGAATCTCCATTACGCTTCATCTTCATTAACCATGTAGATGTGCTTTTTCATGTCTCTTCAGACAAACTTTATTTTTCTACTTTTCTAATAAAAGTTTTAGTTCATTCGAACATGCTCTGTCTGTACTTTAATAACCATCACCTCCGGAAGGTCCTGGCTCAGTTCCAGCGGGCTGAGCACCTTGCTTAAGGTAACGGTCTTTCTAAATCCAACATGGTAGCATGGACGGTTTATTATTAAAGAAACAGATGCTGCTTACACTCCGTAAGCTCACTAGCTGTCCTCCAAATGCCAGCTAAGGAAAAGAGGAATCCTCTCACGCAATCCTATATCGACTCCCTCTCAAGCCAGCAGCTTGCTGAACTAAAAGAGACTATTCGTGCTACGGATAGTAAAAGGAAACCGATCATGTCTTTGCAATCTGAGATGGAACCCTCTGAGGCTGACAACGATCACCAAACCGTAAGCCACTCTTTTCTAATTGACCCAGTTGGAATTCGGGAGGAAGAAATAAGATCTGCCCAAGGGTGCCCCTCAGGCAGTATTTCAAATCAGCCTAGTGACGAAGAAGAGGACGAGACGTTAACTCTTTTCCCATCTCAAGAATTTCAATCATCTGCTTTGACTGTAAAGGCGTCAGCCAAAACAAAGCATCTTGATGATTTGATTTCTCTCACTTCTGCTAGAATAAAGGGCACACCCCTGAATCTGGAGAAAATTGAGGGAATCATTGAAAAACATGAGAGAGAAATCCATCAGTTAGAGTCTTTCTGTCTTTACTTTGATAATTTACCTACTATGAAAAATAATGCGCAGAGAGAAATTTATTTCAGTTATTTAGAAAAAGCAAATGAGGCCAGAACTGAATTAAGATCTTTGAAGAAACTCCAACTTAAATTAATTACAGAAAAGATGGAGTCAGTGTCCTTGGAAGAAGCTATGCATGCACAGTCTCAGAAAGCAGATAGTGTAGGAATGTACTCCTCCTGTCCAGCCGAAGATACACATGTGCACAAAGGACACGCTTCGGTGATCACTCATTTCTATCCTGCCGCCTTATCTAACATAGAGGCCCTTCAGGAGGGAGAAGGGAGGGCAAGCCTGCCCAAAGAAAAAAAAATGGAACATTTGCCTTTTGCAGCCGGGAGTGGCGGGGGGGCAGATTCCCCCACTGCAGCAACTTACGCAGCAGCGGCCACTAGTGGATGGAATGCCGGAAAGGCACAAGCTATTCCTGAAGCCAATGTGTATCATGTGAAGCCTAATGTTTCTAGAGCTTTTCTCGGCGCACAGATGCAAAGGGACCCAATCCCTCAAGTTCCAGGCACTTCTGTTTCACCACAGAGGCCACCAGTCCTTACTCCACAGATGCCAACGCAGCTTCCCCAGATGGTTCAGCCACCAGGTTTGCCAGCAGGGGTTGGGGCCCAACTCCAACCGCTGCAAGCAGTTCAGATGACTGCATCTACAAGGCAAACCATAACATCTTCTGCTTTGAAAGGTGAGTTCGTGCTGTTACCAAATGGACACAACTACAGGAAGTGGCTTCATAGGATAAATTTGCACCTACTGGCTCACGACATAGATGGGATTGCTCACAATCCCCCAGTAAGGCGCTGGACTGAAGAAGAAAGAGAAGCTGACATAAAAGCCAAGCTACTCATTCTTATGAGCATAGACTCACAATTGTCAATGAGGTACACTCATGACATCACTTCTGCTGAGATACTAAAGTCACTAGACGGCATGTTTAGGCCTGTATCAGATGAAGGCAACTACATACTGATATCCAAGTTTACAAACACTAAACTTCCAACTGGGGGTGAACTTGCTCCACACTTATCTAAGATGCTAACTATGCATAGAGATTTAGAGGAAAGAGGATACCGCTATGATAATAATCAAGTTAATGCGGCTATCATAACTTCCCTTGGTCCTGAATGGAAGGAAGTCATTTACAAGTTCAGTATACTCCCATTGCCCCAAAAGACCACACAGAGACTCTGTAACATGCTAACTGAAGAAGAAGAGTTGCTGCACACTGGCCTCAGACCTATGTCAGTAGCATTCAAACCTAACTTGGCAAAGAGCGGTCAACAGAAAACTAGTACTCCAAAGTACCCACGCCAGAAGCAACCTAAGAAGGATGACACTAACAAGTCAGCTGATTTGCATAGTGTCCACTCTGGCACAAATGACCCTCCACCTTATCCAACTCAACCAAAGGGCGCACAGAAGAAAGGATCCAGAGGAAAGAGTTCTGGGACTGCAAAGACAACTCCCAAAGACTCCAAAGATGAGAAAGCTACTTACGTTAGTACCATCCTCCTCAACACTGTTCCTGAGAAGATATACGTGAATATATATATTCCACTCTACGATATACGTGAGTTATGGACCCTAGACAGCCGAGCAGCGGTGCACGTCGCGTACCGGAAGGAATTCTTCACTGAGCTACACCAGACAGATGTCAAGGAACTGATTGGATTCGGGGATCTACACTCCAAGGTGGAAGGAAAAGGAAAAGTCTTCGTCAAAGAACTGGACTCCCTTGTCTCAAATGTTTTCTACGTTCCAACTGCCAAGAACAACATCTTTAGTGGATATTGCCTGAGAGAAGAATTAAAAGTTGTAATAAACTTTGAACTCACAGACACTAACATCATCAAGGATGGCAAACTTCTTGCTACTGCCATTCCCATTAAAGGTGTTTTTTATTTAAAACCTAAACCTCCAATGAAAGGTGGTGTAAGTATAAGCGTTCCAATGGGCGAAAGCACAGGTCCAGACAGAAAGCCTGTTGCAACTTCTAGTTCAAAGGCTTCTAAAGCCAATGAAATCCCTGAGGTTCCCAATACTGTTACAAATGTTAAACATATATTAACAAACAAATCTTTTCATTCCAGGTGTGTCCACAGATGGCATCGTCGCTTGGGGCATGCTTCTTACCCCGTCTTAGCAAAGATGTCTGAATATGTTGATGGTTTTAAAATTGATGGGACTTGCCAAGTTTACTTAGATTGCAAAATTTGTAACTCAGCCAAGTCCAAAAATTCACCGATACCTAAGGTTGCTGTCCGATTGTGTTCACGCATTTTTGAATTGGTCCACACCGACGTTGTCGGTCCATTTCGGCCTACTGTTGGTAAACGTAAGTATTTCTTAACTGTAGTTGACAGTTACTCACGATTTGGCTATGTTTTTCTTTTAAAACAAAAATCAGAGGCGTTTGGGGTCTTTAAAGACTTTGCTGCAGAGATACTCACCCAACACGACGTCTGGATCAAGCGAATTCAAAGTGATCGTGGAGGCGAATTTATGTCCCAAGAGTTCCAAGGATGGATGGCCAGGAATGGAATCCGCCAGCAGACCTCAGCACCTGCGATGCCCGCTCAAAATGGTATTTGTGAACGCCGGAACGGGATCTTGCAGATGATGTTTTGTTGTCTCCTTGAGGATGCAGGCTTGGACTTTTCATACTGGGGCGAAGCACTAAGGTATGCTAATTACATTGTTAACAGAACATGGAGTAGCGTCATACAAGACACTCCTTATTACTTGCTTCATGCCAAGAAGTCTGATGTTCAAAACATCTACATTTTTGGATGTTATGCCACTGTTAACATTCCACTTGAACAAAGAAGGAAAGGAGGTCCTGTGTCAGAAAGAATGAGATTCATCGGCTTTGATGAAGTCTCCAAGTACCACAAATTTGCTGACTCTCATCACAGAGTTTATATTTCTAATTCAGCCAAATTTGAGGAAGACACAAATTGGTCCAGTATACATAGTAATGATACTTCAGTTTATTTTCCTAAGGAAGGTGTGGCGATACCTGATGCCCAGGGAGCTGTGCCAGATATTCCTGATGTCCCAGATGATGGACAGCCTTCGACAGTCGCAGAGGAAACCCCTGGCGATGAACTTGAAGGCGGAGATGATGATGAAGGATGGACCAGCGTTCCAAGACGTTCAAAGAGAACCACTAAAGGAACTCCTCCAAAGAGATTTGCACAGCAAGTATCTGAATCTCCTTTTCTTTTCATGTGTAATAATCTTACACTTCCACCTGATCATTTTCACCAGATCAAACTTTTGCCTGAATCTGAACAAGAAAAATGGTATGAGGCTATGGAACGCGAACTGGACTGCTTAAAGAAGCTTAAGGTGTTCCAACAGGTGGAGCCTCCCAATAAGAAGAAAGTCATTGGCACACGCTGGGTGTATAAGCTCAAACAGAAACCTAATGAAGGAAAACTGTATAAAGCTAGACTTGTAGCTCAAGGATTCTCTCAAGTTTATTTGGATGACTACACTGACACATATTCACCCACAGTCAAAAATGAGAGTGTCAAGATTGCCCTAATCACTGCTATTGCTTTGGACTTAGAGGTTTTTCAGTTTGATGTAGAGACTGCCTATTTGAACGCTGATCTGAATGAAGAGATCTACGTCAAGGGTGCTCCCGGGTTCCAGGACCGAGAAGGTGAAGTCTGGTCTCTGAGCAAGTCTTTATACGGCCTCAAACAGAGTGCCCTTATGTGGTACAATGTTGTTATCCCAAAAGCTAAATTCAATGGGCTTTATTAAGTCCATCCCTGATGAATGCGTGTTCACAAAAGGGCAAGGTAAGACTTATGAAATTGTTCTTGTTTATGTTGATGATATTGTTTACATAGGTCCAAATGAAAGCACCAGTAAAACTTTTGCTAAGGGTCTTGAAAAACATTTCACCTTAAAAAGCGTAGGGCATATTAATGATTATCTAGGTGTTCAGTTTGAGAAAACTGAGAAGGGGTTCTCTCTTTCACAAGAAAGTAAGGTTGACCAGCTCTTGCAGAATTGTAATATGTCTGATGCGAAAACTTGTCGTTCTCCTATGCAGACTGATTTTTACAGGTTAACCAGAGAAGAGTATCCTGCTTTTGACAACAAAACACTGTACCGGTCAGTGATTGGATCGCTATTGTACATCAGCAGTTGGACAAGACCTGACATTTCTCTGAGTGTGAATCTACTGTCCAGATACGTTGGCAACGCAACCACGTTTCACTGGTCTTGCATAAAAAGACTGTTGAGATACATGAAGCTCACAAAGGACAAGAAGTTGTACCTCGAGCCGAATCATGTTGAGTACCCTGAAGTGATTTGTTATGCAGATGCTGACTGGGCAAGTGACACAGAAACACGAAAAAGTACTTCTGGTTATGTACTGTTTTTAAATGGTTGTCCTTTCTTTTGGAAAGTTAGGCAGCAGAAGTTTATTTCTTGCTCTTCAACTGAGTCTGAATATGCATGTGTTTCTGATTGCTGTAATGAGTTAACCTCTCTTTTTAATCTCATTGATAGTATTTGGGAAAGTTCAAAGAAACCAATTGTTATTATGGAGGATAACATTTCAGTCACATATATTGCTGAAGCTGAATTTGTTGGAGCTCATTCACGGCACATTGATATCCGGTATCAAAATACCAGAGAGAAGGTGAAAGAAGGATTCGTAAAACTTCAGTATGTGGCTACTACTGAGCAGATCGCTGACTTGCTGAATAAGCCGTTGCCAGCTGATCAACATGAATACCTCACCAACAAGATGTGCCTTAAGTGAACTGATGCCTTGATGTCCTGATGTCCCTTATGTCTCTGATGACTGACAAAGAAGGGGTGTCACGCTGTGAATTTGACAGCCCCCAAAGACATTGAGAAACATCCAGTAGTTAGATAGTTAACTCTGTTTATTAATGTAGCTCCTCCTTTGTGATGTAATCTGTTTGCTCACATGCTCCTTCTTGGAGAAGAAGGCGGTCTCTAGTTTTAGAGAATCTCCATTACGCTTCATCTTCATTAACCATGTAGATGTGCTTTTTTATGTCTCTTCAGACAAACTTTATTTTTCTACTTTTCTAATAAAAGTTTTAGTTCATTCGAACATGCTCTGTCTGTACTTTAATAACCATCACCTCCGGAAGGTCCTGGCTCAGTTCCAGCGGGCTGAGCACCTTGCTTAAGGTAACGGTCTTTCTAAATCCAACACCGCCAAGCGACATTGTTTGGTTGACGGGACCCAGAGAAGACCCACTCTGTGGGACCTAACTGGTCGCTGGGATTCGTGCGGCAGAAGACGGTCCCTGAGATATTCTGGCCCGGTGCCATGAAGGGCTTTATAGGTCATAACCAACACTTTGAATTGTGACCGGAAACTGATCGGCAACCAATGCAGACTGCGGAGTGTTGGAGTAACATGGTCATATTTGGGAAAGCCCATGATTGCTCTCGCAGCTGCATTCTGCACGATCTGAAGTTTCCGAACACTTTTCAAAGGTAGCCCCATGTAGAGAGCATTACAGTAGTCGAGTCTCGAGGTGATGAGGGCATGAGTGACTGTGAGTAGTGACTCCCGGTCCAAATAGGGTCGCAACTGGTGCACCAGGCGAACCTGGGCGAACGCCCCCCTCGCCACAGCTGTTTTAAAGAACAAACTCTACTATTTCTTGATATAACCCTTATTACTCCCTTAATTTGCTGAAAAAGTCTTCTTTCTTCCAAGTGGATACCAAGTGGAGTTCCTTTGCTTCTCTCAATTTGTAATGAGTTGCTGGGCTTAGGGTCTTGCATAGCTTATCCTCTGAAATAGCTAACTCCACTTGCAGCTGTATTTCCTCAATACTAATTATTTCTAAAGAAAATGTTCTTATGATGTCATATATGAATCTTCCACTTCAATCCACAACTAATTTTTCTTCCTTTATGAAGAATAAATCTTCCCATGTGAACAACCCAGCACCTTGAAGACAATTTTGGGAACTACATAATTAGGAACAATCGTCTGATCAGCTCCAAATGCCCCAGGAGGTTGTTGATATTTTCCTTCTTTACCATTTGATGCATGCATCCATTTTGCTTTGGCTATGATAAAAACTGGATGTTTTTTAATTTATAGTAGGTTACTGAATGCTCAGGGGAATATAGATATGTCAATCAGGAATCATGCTATTTGGTCTGTGTATTAGATTGTAGACATTATAAAATAGGAAAGTGTGCAAATACATACATAGTGGAATGAGAGAAGGGAAAGCGAACAGATTTCTTATCTTATTAAAGGCAATGCATGGGATAAAGGGCCTTCAAAAGGAAAAAAAGTAACTCCGTCCAGGTTATTTTGTATACTTCTGTAACAGAACTAAATTGATCTCCCAGGATTTTTAGGTGGGAACATCTGAAATGTTTCATTAGATTATCCTTTTCCTTAGAGGTGATAATCTTGTTTTTCAGGTTGATGTCCAAACCTTCTCAAGCCATTCTGGAATAGGCCACACAATACATTGTACTTGAAGTTAGAAATTACTGTGCAACTTGATGGACTTTGATTTCCATTTGCTGCAATGTATTAGATGGCTGATGCTCATCCATACAAAGTCACAATTCAATTTTGAATGAGATCTCAATAAGAATCGTTGCACTCCAGGAAGGAAAAGAATAAAGAAACAATGTAGCAATTAGTAATTTTTAGGACACATATCGATTTATAAAGGCTAAGACATAAATGTCAGAATAATTCCATATCAATATATGCATAGTTTTACTTAATTTGGACTGCATCTAGAGAAGACAAAGATGTTAGATTCTGTAACCACTCTTTCTTGTTTTGAGTTTGGTAACATCTGAAGTTGAGGAATTTATGTGCTAAAGGAATTGGGTTTTTGTAAGAATACTGTCTGCTCTTTCTGCATCAGAAAGAGCCTTCTCTGTGGTGGCCCCGGCCCTCTGGAATCAACTCCCCCCGGAGATTAGAACTGCTCCCACCCTCCTTGTCTTACGTAAACTACTTAAGACCCACTTATACCGCCAGGCATGGGGGATTTGAGACATCTTTCCCCCAGGCTTATTATAATTTATGTTTGGTATGTATGTGCTGTTTGGTTTTTAATTATGATAGGGTTTTTAGTTTTTTAATATTAGATTTGTGCCATTATAATATTGTTTTTATCATTGTTGTGAGCCGCCCCCGAGTCTTTGGAGAGGGGCGGCATACAAATCTAATATATTATTATTATTATTATTATTATTATTATTATTATTATTATTATTATTATTAAAAAACCTATGTGGAATATTATAATAGGGGATCTACTCATTTTTTAAACTTTTGGCTTGAGTTCCACATTGATGCTTCTAAGGTTTCTGTCTAAGTGTGTTATCTGTGTTTCATGCTTAAATTAGGGCTTTGCCTATTAACAGTTTGTTTACCAGCACAGAAGTTGTGAGTAATTAGCAGACAGCCTATATCCATCTGGCTTTTCCTAGAAAGCTAACATACAGGACTGGCTGGCTGATGTAAGACCAAAATAGCAAATTTATTTATTTTATTTTTATTTATTTATTTATTTTGTCTAATACATAATGTAGATTTCAGAGGATGTAATAATAGTAAAATACATTAATAGAAGAATAGAAGATAAGGCATTATAAATAATAGAGCAGAAATAATCATTGGGAATAATAGAGTTCATATACATGGAGCTCGTAGATACATAAGAGAGACATTAGGACAGGGAACGAAAGGCACGCTGGTGCACTTATGCACGCCCCTTACTGACCTCTTAGGAATCTGGAGAAGTCAACCATGGACAGTCTAAGGGTAAAATTTTGGGGTTTAGGGGATGACACTACATTCTGGTAAAGAGTTCCATGCTTCGACAACTTTATTACTAAAGTCGTATTTTCTGCAGTCAAGTTTGGAGCAGTTAATATTAAGTTTGAATCTGTTGTGTGCTCATGTATTGTGGTGGTTGAAATTGAAGTCTTTTTGAACATGAGCTATTGTCTCTGTTAATGTAAGCACATAGCAAATAACAAATATTAAGACTGCTCCCTTCATACTGAAGAGAAGAATTAGATGATTTTCGCACCTGTTGCTGATGCTGGTTGAGAGAGAGAAGGATGACAGTGAGTCAATTACGCTGAAGCTACCCTGACTTAAACTGTGTGAAGCAGGCTATAGCCAATGCAATTTATCTTGATACACTTTTCTCCAGATTCAAGAAGAAAGACATGGACAGAAGAAAGAACTTTCTAGAGTATATGAACAGTATATTTCAAAGGTAGCAGAAAGTCATAACTGCAGTGTCTTAAACCTAATGAACATATTAATAAACAAGAAAGTGAATTAACTAAGACTCATAATGTACTCTATTTTTCTTAAATATGACCCTATATGTCATTTGCATTGCTCTTAAGTGGTATGTATTTAAAATATTTTATTTTGCACAATGTAATACTGTGTGGAATCAGTTTAACTTCATTGGTATGAAGTATCATTCTGTTACAACAGAAACAGCGACAGAATGTTATCCTGCCATTTCAGTAATGGCATTTTTAATTATAGAATTCCAACAATTATTCCTGGATAGACAGTTGTGAGGTATATTCGCAATAGCATAAGGTTGTCAACTGAGATATAATCCCCGCAGATGAACTAAACCTAATTGAAAGTCTAGTTCAGATTTATTTCAGATTTCCAATTTGTTTCATACTTTTTCTGTGCAACATATAGCTAGATTAATTCATATTTACAGAATATGAATTTATCCCCTAATTAGTTTTATACACATCAGCAAATTTCTCTTACTATAGGATTTTTTAAAGTATTGTTTTCATGCATACATTAAACAAAACATATACAATTTTAGTCAGGTGAATTCATCATGGAATTTTGTAAAAAAAAAAAAAGGAAATTGTGCTTTAGATTGATGAATTTATGTAGGATAAGTTTGAATTAAAATATGATGTCCTTTCTCAAACTATTGATGTATAATTTGAAATGCATCTGCCCCAAGAAGCATATGAGCCTTTACAAACCAACTATGTAGATTCCCAGCTACCTGAATATTTTAATTATCGTGTGTGCTTCTATCAACATTTGAAGCTAGCCTAGTTGTTTATTCCACTGAATCATAATGTTTTGTCTCTAATCTACTTGTCATTTTATAGAACATTTGCTCATCAATGTGTTGACCACTTCTGTCAGTTTGCATTTTCTAATAATTAGTGCATTTGCTTTCGCCTTCTGAAGATAATGCTGAAGTGTGAAATCAATTTAGATGGTCTTGGACACATTGTGATGTTTATTTATGCATATATTGAAACAGGTAAGATGTTTGGCATGACTTTAACAGTGTTGCCCAAGGAAAGATATCCAGTGAATTTGAGTTTGTCATGCTTTCTTAAAGGAGAAATCCTAAAATTCAAATTGATGACTTCTCAATTCTTTTTTATGAAGCCATATGATAAATTTCTCAAGTTAAATTGGATTATAAAGCAGTTAAGGAAGAGGACTAGGATCAGAAAACCCAAATTCATGTCACAACTCATCTACAGCGTATACCAGGTCAAGTATCTTTTACTCTGATTATACATGATATTGTTTTGGGAAAATACTACAATGAACTCTCTTGGCAAAATCACAGTAAAAATTAAAGTAAATGTAAATGAATGTATTCAATAAAGAAAGGACAATAATTATATTCTAGGCCACATTATAATTTATTAAGTTATATCCCACTTTTCATCTAGCATATGCAAAACAGTAATTGCAATAAGAAACTTAGAGTTAATGATATAGCGACACTGAGGAATTTATTTTTTATATTTTAGAATAGAATAGAATAGAATTTTTATTGGCCAAGTGTGATTGGACACACAAGGAATTTGTCTTGGTGCATATGCTCTCAAAGTACATAAAATAAAATATACATTTGTCAAGAATCATGTGGTACAACACTTAATGATTGTCATAGGGGTCAAATAAGCAATGAAGAGGCAATATTAATAAAAATCTTAGGATATACGCAACAAGTTACAGTCATACAGTCAACATGGGAGGAAATGGGTGATAGGAATGATGAGAAAAACTAGTAGAATAGAAGTGCAGATTTAGTAGAAAGTCTGACAGTGTTGAGGGAATTATTTGTTTAGTAGAGTGATGGAGTTCGGGAAAAAACTGTTCTTGTGTCTAGTTGTCTTGGTGTGCAGTGCTCTGTAGTGACGTTTTGAGGGTAGGAGTTGAAACAATTTGTGTCCAGGATGTGAGGGGTCAGTAAATATTTTACCCGCCCTCTTTTTGACTCGTGCAGTATACAGGTCCTCAATGGAAGGCAGATTGGCAGCATTTGTTTTTTCTGCAATTCTGATTATCCTCTGAAGTCTGTGTCGGTCCTGTTGGGTTGCAGCACCAAACCAGACAGTTATAGAGGTGCAGATGACAGACTCAATGATTCCTCTGTAGAACTGAATCAGCAGCTCCTTGGGCAGTTTGAGCTTCCTGAGCTGGCGCAGAAAGAACATTCTTTGTTGTGCTTTTTTGATGATGTTTTTGATGTTAGGTGACCATTTTAGGTCTTGAGATATGATAGAACCTAGAAATTTGAAGGTCTCTACTATTGATACTGTGTGGTATATAACAATTAATTAAAACAACAACAAATGGGAATGTGATGGCTCAGTGGTTAAAGATGCTGACCTTGTCAGCTGCAAATCTGACAGCCAGCGTGAATACCTGTTACTTGCCCTCGCTCCTGCAAACATAGAAGTTTCAAAGAATGCAAATGTGAATAGATATACAGTATAGGTACTACTTTAGCAGAAGATAACAGCATTCCATGTGCCTGGTCATAGCCACATAACCACTGGCACCCTCAGCTAGGAAACAGACAGCTAAAAGCATTGATCCCTAGAATCAGAGAGGATTGGACAAAGCCTTTACCTTTACATTAAAAACTATCACAATGAAAAAGTTTAATCTCTTTTTCCAAATACTCAATGCCTTGATAACCATTTCTGTTGTTGTTCTGGGCATTAATGCAACTTCCAACCATTTAGAGTATGCACCGATGAGTATTAGGAATGTTTGCCCGTGGACTGGCCTCATTCCCCTTGACAAAGGGAACTATGGGAGTTTCCCCTTTCGCATGATCAACTAGTTCTAAGAATCCCTGCCCTATTAGTCTATCTAGCTCTTTATCAATCAGTGGCTTAAGCACAAAGAGAACTCTACGGGGGCATGATCTTATTGTTTGCATTGGTCTAAACTAAAAAAAATAGGGGTGCCCACATACTTGCCTAGCATCGGGTCGAACACATCCTGGAACTTCTGCAGCAGGCAATCACAGCAGTCCACAGTAGTTGTGTTTATCATTTTCTCATCTCTGGTCACTTTCATTCTTAGTGTTCGGAACCAAACACAACCCAGCAGACTAGAAATGTGCTCTCTGGCAATCGTTAGCAATAGACCTGCTTCTTGGACCTCGTATTTGACAATCACTCTTTTGATGCCTACCACCTGAATTTGGTCTTCTTGGCAGTCTGAGATTCTTACAGGCTGAGCTCTTAATTGTGCTGGATTTAGGTTGGGCATGGCTCACTTTGCAGTTTCCAAGGAAGCTATCATTATTGAAGACCCCATGACAATTTGCATCTCACAGGGGGATCCTTCTACTGACATAGTGATGTGTAGTGATGTGCAGAAAAAAAATCAAAAGAACTTCTTCCCAAAAAAGATGCTAGCACCCACTGACTGAACTGGTTCCATGACATCATCGTGATGCCACCAGTGGTTTGCTACCAGTTTGGGCAAACTAGTTCAAACTGTGAGGAACCCAACTCTGGTTAAGTCTGTCAATGTGTTATGAAATTAAGTTTTCATGTGTTCTGAATGCTAAGTTATGTCAATGGATACACTCTGCTAGTATTCTGCATGTCTATCTGACGTAGTGGCTGCTAAAAATCCTTACAATCTATGTTGTAGATAGCTGCTGTTTTTTCTTCTTGGGTTACTGGGTCTTTTAGTTTACTTAGGATGTTTTGGAAGGCTTTGCTTTGTGTACTATGATGATACATGAAAATATATCATGGTGAAACAGATACATGCATCTGTTTAAATTTGTAGCAGAAATGTAGTGTGTACATACTGATCTAGATACTTCTTATAAGTAGTTTTTGGAGCATGCAAAATATGACAAAATAAAGCAAATTTCCCAAATCCCACATGGAAGAGTGTCAATTCACTATATGATTACAAACTAAAATAATCAGACAATTCAATATATTTCATTCAAGGTAACAAAAGTAATTATCTAAAATATAACCCTGAAATTGCTACCCTCTTTTAGACTCTTCAATATGCTCTGGCTGAGAGAGAGCATCTGACATCAATGGACAGAATATTATATTGACAAAAGATGAAAAAAAGAAACAAAGAAGAACATCAATTAATAGTGTACCCCATGTTTCTGAGGATCATCAAATTACTCTGTCTTCAGTCTCCTTTACCAAGTCTAAGTTAAGAAAAAACAATTTTATTGCATAGATAATCAATGATGGAAAAAGACATGATATTGAAAGAAACAAAAGCACATACAACTCACATACAAACATTTAAGCATCACTGCAGAGATAAATGCTCCAATTTTTTTTTAGGAAAATGGACTTAGATTAACTATATGGGGCCAATTTATTCATGAATCATCCAATCTATATTGCATTCTAATTCATTAATGCTAGCAAATATATCCAGAAACACCAAAGTTTCTAGAACAGCAAAAAGTTAAAAATAAGAAACTAGACAACAAATTGACATTAAAACTGGAAAACTGGCAATCTTAAAATGAATATTATATATTCATTGTTATATTTTCCTTGTCATTTCACAAGGACTCCTCTGCTTCACACCAGATCTATGCTTCTGCATCTCTTTGTTTCCATCTATTGATCATCCAGCTGTTTATAATTCAGATATGATCATCTTAAATAAAGCTCATAAAAATGTTCCATAAAGATTATGAAAAATTGACCAGGATACATATTCTATGCCCAAATATGCTATAATGTGGCTGGATGGATTAATTTGCACAGTATAAAAATACTATAAAATGGCATTTAAACCACTTCCAACCTTATTATTATGGCAATACAAATTCAGCTATTTATCCCTACTTACTTTACATGTATACAAGATTTCCATGTGTTTTAATTCCATTTTAATTCTTTCACAGGATATGCAAGGACTAATATTATATGCTGTTCACTAATATGAAGTGCTATAGTCCCTTAATCGTTGCTAAGGCTAAATATTTAGTCTTGTTCAACATTAAGAATTAGATATTACTAGGATATTTAGACATTTAACAAGACACTCCACAATGGCAAATTTGAGAAAAGTGCTCTTCTGAATAGCACTACAAAGTGAAGCTCCTGTGTGGTCACAGATTTCAAATGTTTTTTTAAAAAAATTGGGGAGATAGAAGGATTAGTCTTATACCAATCATGCTTTTTAGCAGTAGTATTACTATTATTGTAAATCAGATCTTCTTTCTGCCTGTTTACCATCTAAATTCAAGGGTTGGTGAAACAAATTAATTTTGAATTAATTCTAAACCCCCACAAAATAAACCAAACTTTTATAGTCCTTGGTCTCTCTGAGCTTGACATTTTGCTTGAAGATGAAACTCGAAAAATTAGAATATCGTGCAAAACTTCATTTATTTCAGTAATGCAACTTAAAAGCTGAAATGAAATATGTGAGAGAGACTCATTACATGCAAGGCAAGGTTGTTCAAGCCGTGATTTGACATAATTGTGATGATGATGGGGTACATCTCATGAAACCCCCAAAATTCTCAATCTCAGAAAATTAGAATATTACATGCAATTAATAAAACAAGCATTGCACATAGAACAATATCAGACATCTGAAAAGTATAAGCATGCATATGTACTCAATACTTGATTTGGGCCCCTTTTGTGGCAATTTTGCCTCACTGCAGTGTGGCATGGAAGCTATCAACCTATGGCACTGCTGAGGTGTTATGGAAGACCAGGATGCTTCAATAGCAGCCTTCAGCTCTTCCACATTGTTCAGTCTCATGTCTCTCATTTTTCTCTTGGCAATGCCCCATAGATTCTCTATGGTTCAGGCAGCGAAGGGCCGCTCGTCTTACCTTCTACCGATGCACCCTCTGAGGTCATTGTGGGTGTGGGTGCACCCAATGGGTGCATTGGCATGAGATTTGGCTTTGCGCATGTGCTGCAAGAAAAATCTCATGTGAGGACATACGCAGAAGTGAGATTTCTGTGATTTTTGCCAATATTTTTCTTAGAAACATAGAAACATAGAAGATTGATGGCAGAAAAAGACCTCACGGTCCATCTAGTCTGCCCTTATACTATTTCCTGTATTTTATCTTACAATGGATATATGTTTATCCCAGGCATGTTTAAATTCAGTTACTGTGGATTTACCAACCACGTCTGCTGGAAGTTTGTTCCGAGGATCTACTCCTCTTTCAATAAAATAATATTTTCTCACGTTGCTTTTGATCTTTCCCCCAACTAACTTCAGATTGTGTCCCCTTGTTCTTGTGTTCACTTTCCTATTAAAAACACTTCCCTCCTGAACCTTATTTAACCCTTTAACGTATTTAAATGTTTCGATCATGTCCCCCCTTTTCCTTCTGTCCTCCAGACTATACAGATTGAGTTCATTAAGTCTTTCCTGGTACGTTTTATGCTTAAGACCTTCCACCATTCTTGTAGCCCGTCTTTGGACCCCTTCTTCCCGCGCATGTGCCAAAAATTGCCAAAATCTCAATCATGCGAGCTTCCTGACATAATATTTTGCTTGCTGCTCATGCACAGAAGCAAAATCTCATGTGGGGGCACATTGGGGTGCCTTCAGAGACTTCAGCTGGTTCAAAATGCAGCCACGTGAGCCACAGTAGGTGTATTCGCATTACTCTAAGTCTCCATGAGCTGCATTGGTTAACTGGATTCTGGACACAATTCAGGGTGTTGGTTATCACCTTTAAAGCCCTACATTATTTAGGACCAGATTACTTACAGGACCGTCTTCTGCCTCATACCTCCCAGTGACCAATAATGTCCCACAGACTCAGCCTTCTCCAAGTCCCATCCACTAAACCAAGGGTCCCCAAACTTGGCAACTTTAAGACTTGTGGACTTCAACTCCCAGAATTCTCCAGCCAGCAAAGCTGGCTGGAGAATTCTGGGAGTTGAAGTCCACAAGTCTTAAAGTTGCCAAGTTTGGAGATCCTTGCACTAAACCATGCCAGTTGGTGGGGTTGCGGGGAAGAGCCTTCTCTGTGGCAGCTTTGATGCTTTGGAACAAACTGCCTGGGGATATACATGTTATCCCCACCCTACCAGTCTTTTGGAAAGCCGTTAAGACCTGGCTTTTCCGGCAGGCCTGAGGCCATGAATGATTGAGAGTATGTATGGTTTTTAGGGTAATAAATGCATTTTTACATTGTTTTTACTATACTCATTGTTGTAACTTATCTTTATATTTTTTTGTATTTATTGTCATTATTGTAAGCCAACCAGAGTCCAGTCTGGAATTCTGGAATTGGGCAGCATATAAATTTCACAAATAAATAAATAGATTATTATTATTATTATTATTATTATTATTATTATTATTATTATTATTATTATTATTATTATGTCAATACAACATAGCAAACGAGATCACTATGCTGGATTTCATATATCATCACCAGTCGGGCGCTTCCCAAGCACCTAGGACTGCGTGATGTAGCGGCGAATTATGTTTGCCGATCCCAGTAAAGTGGCCTTTTGCAATTGACAGATGGAGATTTTGTCAATTCCGATGGTTTTCAAATGTCCACTGAGATCCTTTGGCAGTGCGTCCAGCTGGGACCACTTTCACGGGCTTATGCCAGAGTCGTTGTGGCTCGATTTTTAGATCTTCGTAATTCACTAATTTCTCTAGCTGCTTCTCCTGAATTCTGCTGTCATAGAAACATAGAAACATAGAAACATAGAAGTCTGACGGCAGAAAAAGACCTCATGGTCCATCTAGTCTGCCCTTATACTATTTTCTGTATTTTATCTTAGGATGGATATATGTTTATCCCAGGCATGTTTAAATTCAGTTACTGTGGATTTACCAACCACGTCTGCTGGAAGTTTGTTCCAAGGATCTACTACTCTTTCAGTAAAATAATATTTTCTCATGTTGCTTTTGATCTTTCCCCCAACTAACTTCAGATTGTGTCCCCTTGTTCTTGTGTTCACTTTCCTATTAAAAACACTTCCCTCCTGGACCTTATTTAACCCTTTAATATATTTAAACGTTTCGATCATGTCCCCCCCTTTTCCTTCTGTCCTCCAGACTATACAGATTGAGTTCATTAAGTCTTTCTTGATACGTTTTATGCTTAAGGCCTTCCACCATTCTTGTAGCCCGTCTTTGGACCCGTTCAATTTTGTCAATATCTTTTTGTAGGTGAGGTCTCCAGAACTGAACACAGTATTCCAAATGTGGTCTCACCAGCATTCTATATAGTGGGATCATAATCTCCCTCTTCCTGCTTGTTATACCTCTAGCTATGCAGCCAAGCATCCTACATGCTTTCCCTACCGCCTGACTGCACTGTTCACCCATTTTGAGACTGTCAGAAATCACTACCCCTAAATCCTTTTCTTTTGAAGTATTTGCCAACACAGAACTGCCAATACAATACTCAGATTGAGGATTCATTTTCCCCAAGTGCATTATTCTACATTTGGAAACATTAAACTGCAGTTTCCATTGCTTAGACCATTTATCTAGTAAAGCTAAATCATTTACCATATTACAGACGCCTCCAGGAATATCAACCCTATTGCACACTTTAGAGTCATCGGCAAATAGGCAAACCTTCCCTACCAAACCTTCCCCTATGTCACTCACAAATATATTAAAAAGAATAGGACCCAGAACAGACCCTTGTGGCACACCGCTTGTAACCTGACTCTGCTCAGAATACTCGCCATTAACAATAACTCTCTGATGTCTACGCTTCAGCCAGCTGCAAATCCATTGAACTATCCAGGGATTAAGTCCAATCTTCACTAATTTATCTATCAGCTCTTTATGTGGAACCGTATCAAAGGCTTTGCTGAAGTCCAGGTAGGCAATATCCACGGCACCACCTTCATCCAACACCTTTGTGACATAGTCAAAGAAATCAATGAGATTAGTCTGACATGATTTGCCTTCAGTAAAGCCATGCTGATTTGGGTCCAATAAGTTATTGTTTTTTAGGTGCTGATTTATCCTCTTTTTGAGTAGAGTCTCCATCATTTTAACTACCACTGATGTCAATCTAACTGGCCTGTAGTTACCAGCTTCTTCTCTACTGCCCTTCTTGTGAATAGGCACAACACTGGCCATTCTCCAATCCTCAGGAACTTCTCCTGTTAACAAGGATTGGTTAAACAAATCAGTCAGGGGGGTAGTAATGACAGATCTGAGTTCTTTAAGAACTCTGGGGTGGATGCCATCTGGACCCATTGCCTTATTTATCTTTAATCGTTCAAGTTCTTCTAAGACATCGGCTTCTAAGATCACTGGAGCTGAATCCGTACAGCTGGAAGCAATGCTATATCCCTCTATAGTATTATTTTGTAAGGTGTCTTTTGAGAAAACTGAACAGAAGTAGCTATTGAAATGGTTAGCGATCTCCTTATTCCCATTAATGCATGTATTATTCCCGGTACTAAGCTTCGTGATGCCGCAGTTTTTCTTCTTCTTATCATTAATATATCTGAAGAAGGTTTTATCCCCCTTCTTTACAGATTTGGTAATTTCTTCCTCTTTTGAGGCTTTAGCAGCATATATTATCTGTTTCGCCTCCTTCTGTCTCATTTTATACACCTCCTTATCAGCTATACTTCCAGACTCTTTATACCTCCTATAGGCAGCCTTTTTTTCATTGACTATAGCCCGTACATCATTGCTAAACCATAGCGGTTTCTTCTTCCTTTTACCTTTAGTTATTTGTCTTACATACAGTCCAGTGGCTTTTAAGATGGCCTTTTTTAATACAGTCCACTGGGTGCTCGCTCCTGCCATTTTATCCCTCCCCTTTAATTCATTATCTAAATATTCTCCCATTGCATTAAAATTTGTTTTTCTGAAATCCAATACTTTGGTTGCATTATAGGAATGCTCACAATGAGTTTTTACATCAAACCACAAACATAGATGGTCACTGCAACCTAAATTTTCTCCCACCTTGACATCTGAAACCCAATTCCCATTCGTAAAAACTAAATCTAGAATATTCTCCCCTCTAGTTGGTGTCTTAACCAGCTGTGCCAGAGCTGCTCCTGTAAAGGCCTCTACTATATTCTTACTTTTGCATGTAAGGGCACTGGGGATATTCCAGTCAACATCAGGCATGTTGAAATCACCCATAACCACAATATTTATTTATTTATTTATTTATTATTTGGATTTGTATGCCGCCCCTCTCCGAAAACTCGGGGCGGCTATCTCCCTTTACTGCCATTTGGGTAATTTCATCCACCATCTTGTTGTCTCCTGGGATTGCGATGTCGATGATCCATACTTTCTTTTTCTCCACAACCAGCATGTCTGGTGTGTTATGCTTCAGAATTCGGTCAGTCTGAAGTCAGAAGTCCCACAGTAGTTTTGCTTTTTATTATTGTTGTTGTTGTTGTTGTTGTTGTTATTATTATTATTATTATTATTATTATTATTATTATTATTATTATTTAGACTTGTATGCTGCCCTCTCCGGGGACCCAGGGCAGCTCACAACATACAATGCAAACAATAAGTATACAAATCTAATAGTTAAAAATATAGCTAAAACCCATTAATTTAAAAGTCAATTTTTAAATTGACTGCCAGTGTTGGATGGGGAATTATTTTCTCCTTGATAGTTTCTTGATTAGATTCTGTTCTCTGTTTGATTTCTAGGGGCTTCTAATGGTAGCATGGTGGACTGAGCACAACACTGCTATTTGTAAAACTGATGAATGCGCCCAAATTGCACCTGGTGAAGGAATCCATTTTTAAGAACATCCAAATTAAGGAGAAGAGTTACAAGATTGCCCATGTCTGACATATCCATTGGATTTCAGAGATCTGTAGGCTGGTGAATATCCATCTTGCATAGGCTTCATTCTGTGCCTTTCAAAGAGACCCTGGGTTTGCCTACTTTCTCTCTGAATTACTCAATGAAATTGTTTATTAAGAGTTTCTTTTGAGTTAAGAACTTTCTGAAAGAGTTTTCATCATGTCATCTGACTGCTAGTTGTTGTCCATGAATGAACTCTGCAAGTCTTTTGTCAATCCTACATATTGCCCATTAAAAGTTCTTACATTATACAGTATGCTGTGGGCAGCTTCTGTTTTTTCTTCTAGGGACTGCTGGATATTTTGATTTACTGAAGTATGTTTTGGAGGAAGTTAGTTGGTTTGTTTATTATGTTGTTGTAATAGTCTCTCGATAGTTTCTGAGATGTATTTGATATATGGCAATGTTATCCTTTTCACAGCTTGCGTTGGTTGTGCTATAGTGCTTTGAGTAGTCAGGCACTTTTTAATAAAGTACTTGGAAATCCATTTTATTGAAAGATATTTGATGATCTGCTTCCTTTTCCTTTGAAAATCTTGCTGATAGTTTCATGGGTTTTCTCTAGTCATACTTTGGGCTGTATGTGTAAGAGTGCTATAGATTGTAGGTGTTGAATTACATTTTCTGCTATGAGTCCTAAAAATTGTGACCTCATGGGTTTTCCTTTGATTTGTTGGTACATTTCCATTTTTTGGAATATTTTTAAAAAGGATAACATTTTACTAACCAAAAGATATTCTGTAATGTCTTTCCCCCATTAATAGATTTTATAGAGTTAGTTACAACTTGGAAAATATAGTACAAAATTAAGAGATGATTAAAATGGAAGGTAATAATATTGGGACCCATATGTGGTAATATTCTGTGAATGAGAGAAACTGCACAGTAAAAGCCCAGAGGAAACAGTGATTTATATCATTTCATTGATTGCAAACTAAATGTATACATCCAAACAAAGCACAGTTTAAGGTTAATTAACAAGCTCAAATAAGAATATAATGCATGAACCTAATTAAATTGAATAAGCATAGTGTAAGCCTAAAAAAACAAATTAACTATCTGTTGATTATTCTCTTCTTGAACAGTATGTATATATGCAACTGTAAAACAGTTGCATTGTCAAAGAATTTTGATGTGAACAATTGGACAGAAATATATATTGCTTCATCTTTAAAACCAACAAAATACAGGTACAGTAATTCTTCTGCCAGCTCTGTTCTGTTAAATTAGCAGAAAAAAATTGACTTAGCCTAATATAACATGTCAGCAATAGTTTAAAGCAGTCTGGGGAAGTCTCTTTCCTAAAATTTGAATTTATTTTTCCATTTGCACATTGTGCAGGTAGAAGGATTAGAATAGCAAGGTAAAAAAAGATTCATGTAAGAATCAATGTAAATCTACCTTGAAACAAAGGGAAGAGAATATACTTCTAATAATACAATCCCTTCCAGGTAGATCTTGTAAATTTCAATGAAAGTTACTTCCAAGGAATTGTTTTCTGGATCACAGCATAAGGAATATGAAGGGTTTTTTTAAAGCATTAGCTTAAAATTGTCACCAAGTAACAAAATCTGTCCAATTATTAGACGAATAACACTTGAGATAAAATCACCATGGTAATGCAATGCTTTAAAGTCACATTACAATACAATTTTAATATGTCACATCTGTTCAGAGTAATGTAAATGTCTCGCTGGCAATATAGAGAGGAAATTTCATATTTTTAAAAAATGCAAAAGAATGAAGCAATCAAGTGACACATTTAACAATAAAATAAAAGATTTACTGTTGGTTCCAAGAAGCTCTCCTGAGTACAAATGGATGCTTTTATTGTTAAGTAGAAAATGCCTACTATTTTGTAGAAAGAATATTTAGATGGTTTTGAGAATGAATCAACTGAACTTTCCTGAAAGAATTGCCAGAAAGCAATGGTCCATCAAGTGCCTGAATTAGGTTACAAACAGGGGACTTGTTTGTGTCTCCCTACAGAAAAGGCATTGTGCTTAAGTTGTTAGGATTAGATGGCAATAATTTCCATATGAGTTAATTTTGGAGCCAGATTTTTTAAAAAAAATTATTGTGATCCCAAATAGTTCAATAAATTTACAACTTTATCTCCATCCTTCCCCAGAAGAACACCATATCTCTGTACCCTGTTTTCCCCAAAATAAGATATACCCTGATAAGCCCAATCAGGCTTTTGAGTGCATGGCAATAAGACCAAGCATTTATTTCAGGGTTCAAAAAAATGTAAGACAGGTCTTATTTTCAGGAAAACATGTTTATGTCTGACAGAGTATCTACTGTCTGAATCAATTAAATGTGCTACATATATTCTGTTGGTAGTTACTGCTGCTGCTTCTGATTCCAAGATTTTTAAAAAAACATTTTTTTTGGTATGGAAAATTTCAAGCATTTTAGTCTTAAAACTAAGAATTATAAAGCTGACTAATAGAGATTGTCAGTTGTGGAATTCAAGGCTGAGAGGAGGTCTACTGTTCAATGTAAACAACCTGAGAACTGGGATGATTGAAATAAAAACAGAGACAAGTGAATATTGTGTATGGCTTTTTAGTTTAAGTTCACCTACAGCTGATACGCATCAAACTGGTTCACCTCGGTTCATCAGAAAAGAGGGCAGGTACACAGTTAAAGACATATATTGCTGTACAAAGTATGGAATAATAGTCTTTCTTTCCTTTCTCCTCATATTTGCTTTACAATTTTCACATAGAAATTGCTCCCAGAGCCGGAGAGACGCAGTTTGCGCATGCGCGCTCTGGCTTCCGGCGGTGGCCGGAAGTTTGGGTTCCAGCAGCGCACCAAGTAGGCGTGCTGCCTTCTGGGTTCAGGAGAAGGTCCTGAGCTGCCCTATTTAAGGGCGGCTCGAAGCGACTTCCTCCTTTTCCCTCGGGTGTCCTGAATGCGAACACTCGCCCGACATCCTCTCTATCATACAGTGTGCCTGAATGGGGTCGTCTCGGAGTCAAATAGGAATTTTTTGTGGTCTCTCCTATGGGTGCGGATGTTTTTTCGCCTATTCCACACTGACTTTAGGGATTGACTGGTTAGGGGATGTGGCGTGATGTAGATGCACATTTGATCAATTTGGCTTCCCTGTGGTCACTGGGGTTGGCAGGTTAGGGGTGGAAATGGGCAGTAGGTGCAACTGTGCATTCTCCTTTTGGGCATCTTTTCCAAAGATGATGGGCCACCTCTCCCCATGAACTATAGGTTGGTGCAACTTCAAGGATTGTAGGGGGGATGCCCATAGGACTCACCTTATCCAATTTCTCATCGGGATTGGAGGATGAGCTCCTCCCACACGCTTATGGGCGTAGCTCGGATCCTGGTTCAGCAAGGAGTTATGCCCAATAGTTGCCTATTAATGTTTTGAAAGGTAATTTCCGCCCCATTAGTTTATTGGCCTCTGCAGGTCCTTTGGTTACACTTGTTATAACATTTGCCTTACGTTATTTAAATTTATGTTATTTAAATTTATGCTAATTTAATAGTGACCCTATATTAAATTCCAGCCACTGTCCGCATCGTTATTCCACTTCTGAGGCAATAATAAAATAACAGTTTTTAGATAGGAATCAGTGTTCAAATCTGTCAAGAGCCTTTGCATCTTGAGCCTATCTTATGGAGTATTAGGTATTCCTGCCAGCCTGGCATTGTCTGCAAATTTGATGAGACACCTTTCTAGTCCCTCATCTAAATCATTTATGAAGATGTTGACAAGTACTGGCCCTCAGAGCAGATGCGGTTTTCACTTAACTTCCCTGCCGATTTTCAAATGTGCATGCTATACACACGCCCTGCCTTCGCATGCACACGGCTTTCCATGCATGAGCTGTGTTTGTGCTCCTGGCTTGCACACATGCGTGAGGCTATAAAATGAGTCTAAATAGGACGTTATAGGGCCAGGGCAAGTGGGCGGGACTACCTGCATCTTGCTACTACTAGTTTGCCTGAACCGGTACAAACCGCCAGAATACCATCTCTGCTTAAGAAAGACCCTTGGGATACCCTTCTGTTTCCATGTAGATGCAGTTCCATTAAGGCCTACATATTGGCCAGCTAATTATAAATTTGTTTGGTATGGATTGTTCTGTCGGGCTCTCTGGTAGACTCTTCCCAAAAATTCACAGGTACAAATTTCAGACACACACATGTTTTAAAATTCAAAACAATGTTCTTTATAATGAAAATCCACTTAAACCAAGCCCTCTTTTGGTATAGCAAAGAGCACTCGTCTCCAAACAAACTGGTAATTTGTACAAGTCCCTTATCAGTTCTGTGATACTCTTGCAGCTGTGAGGCAATTCACAGTCCTTCTTCTTTCACAAAGTGAAACACACTTTGCTCTGGTTTAGTTTCAGAGCGGGGAAAAATCAGCACACAAAAGGTCAAAGTCAGTAAAGCAGGCACGAAACACAACAATCAGATAATCCTCCACAATGGCCAAACCCACAGGCTGCTATTTATAGCAGCCTCACTAATCACCACAGCCCCACCCAACCACAGGTGGCTTCATTTTCTTTGATAATAATCTCTCAGTTGTTGTTGCCTATGCATCGCTCTCTGCATGCATGGCTGTATCATTAACTCTTGTTCTGAATCCAAGGAGGAGCTAGATAATTGATCTCCTTCTGAGCTGTCTGCCACACTCTCCTCCTCCCTGTCACTCATGTCTTCTTGGTCAGAGGAGCCTTCATCAGCAGATTCCACCGGGGGCAAAACAGGCCTGCAGCATGTGGATGTCTCCCCCACATCCACAGTCCTTGGGGCAGGAGCTGGGCCAGAGCTAACCACAACATTGATGAAATCGTTTTTCATCACTATCATAACTGCAAATATTGTACCTTCAAATCACTATTGACTCCTGGTGACTACTTGGACATGCCTCTGTAGGATTTTTTTGGCAAGATTTCGGAATTGGTTTACCATTGCCTGTTTCCTAGGATTGAATGAGAGTCTGGCTGAAGATCAAATAAATGACTTTTAGTCTAAGGTGAGACTAGAAATCTCAGTCTTTCAGTTTCTAACTTGATGCCTTAACTGCTACACGAAACTGGATCTCCAGGAGTAATTGTACTAAAATGTACTAAACATAATGTTCCTTACCAGAAACAAAATTCTTTATTAGCACTAAGGGCAAGTATAGCATCAGAATATGCCAGGACATAACTCAGAAAACCCAAGAGGGACACCATATTATTTATGCTTAAGGGATTTATAGTGGCAGCTAGCAATATATTCCATGAGAGATTTGGCACAGCGTCAGCAAAAGAGCGGGTATGAAAAACAAAACACCTCTGTACCCTAAACAGCAATATATCAAATATCAGAGTTTAGATTGTTGACCATAATTCAAGGTGACTGTTGCCGTTCTATGATGTGACATAGGACAAAAATAACCAGAAGTAAAATCAATACAACTTAAAAAAGGCACAGTAGCCTACACCAAGGTAAAATCCTAAATCATATGGATAAAAGTGGGTTAGCCCTAACACCAGTTAATAATAAGCTTAAACAAAACAACTTCAGAAGATTAATTAGGACATCATCATCATCATCATCATCAACAACAACAACAACAACAACAAAACTATTTCCTAAGAGATTCCCTAAAAACAAGAGAAGTGCTTTTGTAAAGACCTGGTTTAAAAATGAGATTATAGATATGGGGGAATAAACATCACAAGAAAAACAGACTTTCTCCATAAACACAAGATACTAATGCTTAGAAATTTGTCACTCAGCTTTCAAATTACTGGATATAAGTTAACTTTCAAATACAAATACAACAGAAAGGCTGGGCAACAAGATAAGGTTGGTTGCCAAGATACTTTTGCAGGATTATAATTCAGAGAATTATGAGAGATTTCTTTGAATAGTGAATATTCAGTTCATAGCAACCAGCAAAAAGATAGGTGTGATATCTGGAATATAAGAACAGCTTGCCATTGAGATGATAGACAAGATATCAAAAATTGACCTAATTATTCTCCCCCAGACAGACAAAGGCTGATGTGTGCTCAATTCCACTGAAATATTGCCCCTAAAGCATGAAAAACTGGGGATAAGAAAGTGAAATGGAGTGCCTGAACAGTTGTACCTTATACTGCAGCAATTTGTTGCAAATCTTATATATATATACTGCTCAAAATAAATAAATAAGGGAACTTTCAAATAACATCCTAAATCTGAATGAATGAAATATTCTCATTGAATACTTTGTTCTGTGCAAAGTTGAATGTGCACAATAGCATGTGGAATTGATTGTCAATCAGTGTTGCTTCCTAAGTGGACAGTTTGATTTCACAGAAGTTTGATTTACTTGGAGTTATATTGTGTTTATTTATTATTTTATTTTATTATTTAGATTTGTATGCCGCCCCTCTCCGCGAACTGTTTAAGTGTTCCCTTTCTTTTTTTTGAGCAGTAGTCTCTCTCTCTCTCTCCCTCTCTCTCTTTCTCTCTCTCTCTGTGTGTATAGATATCACATGTTTTTGCTGAATTTAAAATTAAGGAAGATTAGGATAGATCTATTTCAGCTTTGTTCTGGCCTCATCAGCTAGCCATACCCTCTCACTGGGATTTGAACTTGCAGCCTTTGCCTTGTAAGGCAGAGAATTAACCTCTAGGCTACTAGATCTGATCCCTTCCGTTTTGTACCAGGGAAGGGTTATATGTTTTTTCTGTCGGATCCGACAGAAACACATACACACACACACTTCTGAAAGAAAAAAAATCTTTGATTTTTTTAGCCCCTTGCTTCTACAAGGTAAAACGACTCAAGTAAATGTGCTTATTTATGTCAACTTAAACATATTTTCAATGAGTTTCACTCCTCTGTTTGGAAATTGTATGAAAGTGGAGCTATTTTAAGTATATTTACTGCACATCTCTTTCATGACAGGTAAAGAGTTGGCAAGGAACTCCCTCTTGTGGTCAAATAGTTTTAATGTTTTGTTTTTTTTAAAGAAATATGCTCAACTGATGGTCTGGATTATTAGAACATGGGTCAATTGAACCCATTAAGATTAACAATACTGATATAAGTGGCTTTACCGAAGCAATTCATTGCAAATTAGGCCTGAATTCTGAAACATATGCTCTTAATTTTTGTTAAAAGGCAAGGTTTTTCACTAGCTTCAAGATAATCAAACACAATGTGGTATATGCCATTTATTTTAATAGAAAAGCACAGCTTATTCAACGAGATTCTTACCAACCGCAGCTTTATATAAAGCAAGATAGAATGGCTTGCTTTTCCTGCTTGGGAAAGAATCTTTGAAGTCCAATTGATTTTCCAATTCTCCAGTTGTAGATAAAAATATAGAAATGTCTGGCATTGAGTCAAAAAACTAAGGATTTGTAGGCTTCTACCTATATACAGTATACGATTAATCTTGATCTAAGGTAATGAGCTAACAAATTTAAAATTAGTTCATATTCTTAACACAGCTCCACTATACACTTGCCCACCCTTCTTTCTTCTTATTTTTCCTTTCTCTTCTTTGCTTTTCCTCTTTTTCTTTTCCTTTCTTCTTCTCTCTACTTTCTCTCTATCCCTTTTTTTGTAAGTCTATATGTTTATTAATTGTTACATTTTTACATCCAGACATATTGTATTGTATTAAGTCTCAATTGTCAATTGTTATGATCGTCTTTTATGTTTTGTATACTTGTAAATAAAAACTTTTATATAATAAAAGAAAAATATATATAGAAATGTCTGCAGGAGCATTACCCGAAAAAGTCAAGATGATTACTGTGATTTTAAAAGGGGGGTTGCTCACCATTTAACATCTTCCTTAATACTATATCATCCTTTCAAATTAGGCCAGATCAAGAAACAAGTATTGCAGGGTATGTAGAAGTGCTACTTTATTGTTATAGAGTAAAGGCGGCTCTGCTATGTCCCCCTTATGACTTGTGCACTTCAATTCCCAGAATTCCTGGAAGTTGCACCTGCCGGACTGGCTCAGAAATTCTGGGAGTTGAAGTCTACCAATCATAAAAAGGCCATAGTCCCCCATCCCTATTGTGGAGCCTAATAATAGAATCTTGAAAATCTGTCTTAAGTTTTTCTCTGTTCCATCTTACACTAAACAAAATCAAGGCAAGGATATTTTGAGATGGTTTTTTTCTTATTTCCATTTACCTTGGGTTGTGTAAACACTATCAACGTCCCTTTAATAGCTTAAGCTACCTTCCCTATTAATTGCAATTTCAACTCTAAAGGTCAACTCTAAATTTCTTTAGAGCACCAGCAGAGTTCCATAAACTGGATGAGGATGAAATTTTGCTGTAAAAGAACAGATTTAGAATGTTTATCATCTAGTTCTCAGTTAGATTTCATACAATATACTATTGATACAAGCTCAGGAACTTTTCAAAATAGACCAGTTATTGATAATCCAGTTAAGTGGGTAGTCTAGTACTTCAAAAACAAGAAAATTTATTAAAACTGTGATAATAGAGAGGGGCATGGTCACCTGCCGTGGCGACACAGAGTTCCCCGCACTCTGTAGGAAATCCCGAATCGCCATCATTTGGGGGTGCTGATTCCGTTTGGAATCAGCCCAGATCACCCCTGTAGGGAAGGTGAAGAAGGGGACTTGATTGGCAAGCTGTTTTGGGGTCAGCATACATCAGCAAGCTGATCTGGAGCCTCTACCAGCGGCGGTGCGAAATTGGCTTTTTAACTGTTCTAGCTATGGCAACTGCATAACAGAAAGATTGAATTGAGAAGGTGGAAATCATTGGGGAAGAAAAGGAAACTTAAGTGCTGTCCTGGAGGACAAAGAGACAAGAGCTAAGGGATATGATGAGCTATTTGCCAGAAAAGAAGAATTTGTTTTATTAGAACATTTTTTTGATTAAAGGTCAAAGATATAAAGAAAGGTGGGGAAGTGGCTAATTAATATCAGAAGTGTTCAATTGACACTGAACGGACTTGGAAAACCCATGTTGTTGGATTGTTTTCTACTTAAAATTTGGATCTAAAAAGAACTTAAAAATTTAAAGCTTCAAACTTTTTCTTGGATTTAAAACAAATTTAAAACTTGGGGGCTAAGTAATGGTGCCATCTGCTGGTGGAATATTTGTTGGTGTGAGTACTTGTTTGTTCAGCTGTGACTTGTTCGTCCCATCAACCAACATTGTTTGGCAGATGGGACCTGGAGAAGGTCGACCCTGTGGGCCTTATTGGCTGCTGGGAAGTATGGGGTAGCAGGCAGTCCTGTAGATAGACTTGTCCTAAATCTAAGTCAAATATGGGGTGGTTCACTCGCAAATGTATTTATGGCTTCCTTCCAGGTTGTTCTGAGAAACAGAAATTGGGCACTCACAATCACATATCTGCAGATTAACACAGGATGTGTACAAATCATGTGTGAGAGCAAAACACATGCACTAAAGGCTGCATGTGAGCACACACTCACATTTTCAATGTTGGGTGAACCAGTAGGTAAATTACGTGTAATATTTGATGTGAACAAGAAGGAACATCTATTTTCTGCATAGGGATTTTCAGAGACTTTCTGGGAAACCCCCCCCCCTCCCCTGCCAAATTACTCACCAGTGTAAGAGATGTAATTGTGATATTCTTCCAGATGATTTTTCTTGTTCTATCACTGTTGTAGAAGTAACAGCAAGTATGAGCTGTGCAAGGGTCTTCTCTTAGCATTACAGTTCTTGTGCTGATAAAATAAAGGGATATTAGCATGGATTAAGAATTGTCTCTTTAAGAGATTGCATTGTGGGGAATATAGTCCATGACATGTGACCACATCTCTGTGTTATTATTGGCTATCAAGCTATACCTCTGCTATTGGGTAATTGTGCCAGTGGTAATTTTACGTTTAACAAAGGATCATGTAGCAGCTGGAAGATGGGGGGAAATGAATTTCTTTTCATCTATGTGTAATGGGACATGGATGCATGGGGTAAACAGTATCAGAACCACATCAAATTATGGGGTAAATTGAAATATCTTTGCAATAAACTCAACCCCCCCCCCCCCCCGGGCGCATCAGCATATTGGATAAAAGTATGAGAGAGCTGTACATATAGTGGAAAGATTGTGAATGCCAACTAATCAGCAACCTGTCCAAGGTAGGTGACCCAGACTGCCAAAAAGACATACAACACATCCAAACATTAAATAAACAGCACAATAACCTTTTTCCAAATGGAAATGACATTCTTCAAGCTGATTCTCAGGTGGAAATTGCATCAAGCAAGAAGGCCAAATTCGAGGTACCCCAGTATTCGCATGAGGCCTCCTCCCATTCTTCTAAGAAAGCCACATCCCCACATCCCTAAGAAACAATGAGTGAGAAGGCTAAGTTACCTCATCATTCACATGGGATCTCCTCTTATGCCTCTAAGAAAGCCTTAGCCTTTTACCCCAAGTCAACCCAGGGTAGCAGAGTCTCACATGGGTAGCAGTGTCTCACAGCAATCATCCTGTCACAGATATAAGTCCCAGGCCTCAAAAGCAGAGGTCTATTCAACAAAGCCACAGAAGCACAAGCTGAAATTGAAGTGGCCAAGGTAGCTCTAGAGTTGGCGAAGAAAGAGCAACTATAAAAGGAAGAAATGGCCAGAGCTCAGGCCAGACTTGAATATTTGAAGAATATAGTGAACGGAAGGCCAAACTAAAGTTGGCACAAGCTACAGCTTTATAGGGGGAGGTTCAAGGTGCCATCCCCAAATTCTATCCTGGAAAGTTGCAAGAGGAGGACCCAAGCAATCGTGTTAGGGCCTATGTAGAAGTCACTACACTATGTGCAAGGAAGAGAATCTCATCAATCAGATAACTTTAAATGACAGACTTTTTACTTATTTTATTATCTTTTTATTTATTTTTCGTACCATCTCTAGTGCTGTTTTTGATTTTTCCAGCATAGAAGTGGTCTCTCAATAGGACTGATAAAGAAAAACAATAATGAAGGAAGGCAGAGAAGAAATAGGACTGCTACTACTGTCCCTTTCCTTGTCTCTATATTTGAGTCAACCATAGCTTTTAGCAACAGCAATCTGTGTGGCAGGTTTCTTCCCTCTTGCTATTTTCCTGTTTATGAAGGAATTGAAGAGAGCTACCAGATTTCAACTGCAAAAAACCAGAATAGTGTACTTATAAATGGCAGCAAAGAGATACCATTCAGATCCTTTGAGAGCAAGGAAGGCTTCCAGGGAGTTGAAGGGAAAACACTTTTAATGTGGGCCATAGATGTGCATGCAATATATTGTGTGTAAGGTGGTATTTATGGTGATTGTTCTGGTCCAAGTGGAGGGTTGTTTTTCTCAGACAAATCAAAACTCCACGCAAACAGGAAATCATGCAGATTGTGTTTATTGTCTGAAGCCACCATAGATCAGCAAGAATCCATTGGTGCTTTACCTGCTGTGGCTAAAAACTTTGGTTGACTCAGATATAGAAAAGGAAAAGGACAGTAGTAGCAGCCCTATCTCTTCTTTCACTTAATCATTCAATATTGTTTTTTTCTTTATCAGTCCTATTAGGGTTCAATACTTAGAGACCACTTCTATGCTGGAAAAATACAGACCAAAAATAAATAAAAAGATCAAAGTCTGTCATTTAAAATTATCTGTCTTTTTGCTTCCCAAATATGGTTACCTAACTTCACATGAGTGAGCAGTGGGGGGGGGGGGAGGAATGGGTGACAACGATAAGCCCCATAGGACCTTGCACAGTATATTTATGCCACAGTGTTCCGGGCCAGCTATGACCTGTAATTTTTGCAACTATTTTCAGTTAACACCATGAAATGCTTGGACACATATTCAACAATAGTGGTAAGTGTAGTAATGCACAAATGTCGTTTGGCGGGACCCAGGGGAAGAGCCTTCTCCCGTGGCAGCCCCAGCCCTCTGGAACCAACTCCCCACAGAGATAAAAATTGCCCCCACCCTCCTCGCCTTTCGTAAGCTCCTTAAAACCCACCTCTGCCGTCAGGCATGGGGGAACTGAGATACTCTTTCCACCTAGACCTTTATAATTTATGCATGGTATGTCTATATGTATGTCTGGTTTTATAATAAGGGGTTTTTAGTTGTTTTAGTATTGGATTGTTACATGCTGTTTTTATCACTGTTGTTAGCCGCCCTGAGTCCACGGAGAGGGGCGGCATGCAAATCCAATAAATAAATAAATGCAGAACATTTCAATGTGTATGTTCTTATGGAAAGTTGTCACTTTCTGCTTTTATTCATTTTTGCTATCTTTCTGCACACAACTGAAAGTTGGCAGAGAGAAATTACAATCCACTGAGATAAGTTATTCCTAACACTCACATGTTTCAATACACAGTATAATATAGACAGTAGGCTAGATAAATTTAAAAAAAACCCAAAACCAATAACCATTTGGAAGAAGCCAAATGAGAGATATTTTCATACTATTGTTAAGAAAATTCCATGAACTCACCAAGACTTGATCTCCACTCAAAAGCAACGACATTTTACTTTTTATGTTAATATTCAGTTGCAGCAAGTTAATGAACTTGTTGTTCTGAAAAGATAAGATCAAAATTATGCTGATAAAAAAAATAAACCTATGGGGTTGTGGTTGTCCAGCTTCCACTGGTTAGATTTAAAAATGGAAACACATTTCTAAACAGAAAATCATAATGACCAATCAATCTAGCTCAGAAATTAGATCTTAGATAAAGCACAGGGCTTACCGTATATACTCGAGTATAAGTTGATATTTTCAGCACAAAAAATGTGCTGAAAAATCCAACCTCGACTTATACTAGAGTCACTGACTTTCACTGACCTGAAAACTGTCCCAAAGCTCCACAGTTCAGATGTGAAAGGCAGGGAGGAAAGAAACCTCACGGCTGGCAACAGGAGGTTTTTTTTTCTTTCTGCTCTTGCTACCCATCAGCTGCCTGATTGGCAGCAGGCTGTACCAATCACAGCTCTTCCTCTACAGGAAGCACTGGGGGAAAGGGGCGGGAGGTTGAAGAGACTTTCAGAACGAAGGAATCATGGCTTTCTCTTCTGATCAAGCCAACAACAATATTTTACAAGTAAAAATGTACAAGTAAAATGTAAGTTACCCATTTAAATTTGATTAACAGGATAGGTTATTTTGTAAGAAAATGTTGCTTAAAGTGGGGATAACTCTGTGTAATTAAACTTTTTCTTCCAACTATACTTATCCTACCCAAGAGGATTGTTAATGCTGACTTGTTTAAAACAATACAAAGGTTAGGATAATATAATAGTATGAATGTTGTCATTAATCATTTGTTCTACATAATTAATATGAATAGATTTACCTTTTATAAAGAGTATGGTTACTCCTTATGCAAGATAAATATCATGTAGAAGAAAGAATTTAGAATTAATGATTGAGTAATTGTAATCTATGAGTAACCCCCAATTGTTATTTACTGATCTATTGAGATAGTAATAATGATTTTAACTTATGAAATACGTTTTAAATGGAAAATCTGAATATTTATCATATGGAAGTTTGATTTAAGCAATTGTTTTGAAAGAATATATGAAATCCCAATTATGAAGAAAATTATGATATTGTAATGAAGATTAAGATAACAGGTTTTAAGATTAAGATAACATTCCTAAAGATATTTTAAGAGGTTTTTGGAATTTAAAAAAAAGATTTTGGAAGGGGAGGAAGAAAGATGCAAGAAATAAAAAACATTTTGAAAGGAAAAAAGTTACATAATATAATAATAACAACAGGGTTGGAAGGGACCTTGGAGGTCTTCCAGTCTAACCCCTTGCCTAGGCAGGAAACCCTACACTACTTCAGACAAATGGGTATCCAACATCTTCTTAAAAACTTCCAGTGTTGGGGCATTCACAACTTTTGGTGGCAGGCTGTTCCACAGATTCATTGTTCCAACTGTCAGGAATTTTCTCCTTAGTTCTAAGTTGCTTCTCTCCTTGTTTAGTTTCCACCCATTGCTTCTTGTTCTGCCCTCAGGTGCTTTGGAGAATAGGTTGACTCTTTCTTCTTTGCGGCAAACTCTGAGATTTTGGAAGAATGCTATCATGTCTCCCCTGGTCCTTTTTTTCATTAAACTAGATATACCCAGTTCCTGCAACCGTTCTTCATATGTTTTTTTTAATTCTTCTACAAAAACAATTTTAAGAAGCTACAATAGAAGAGTGTTCCATTTTTATAAGTTACCAGTAGCCACTGTATTTTCCACCCTGGACTTATATTCAAGTCAATAAGTTTTCCCAGTTTTTGTGGCAAAAGTAGGTGCCTCGGCTTATAATCGGGTCGACTTATACTCAAGTATATACAGGTATATAAAAGTTTGTTTGTTTGCTTGCTTGCTTAATTTGTTTCCTGCCCATCTCACTGCTTCCACTAAACAGTAGGACTTACAAACATATCTATAAAAAGACAACACGGCAGTTAAATATATGATGACTGAAGGCTCAGAAAAAGCCAAGCAGATTTCTGAACACCAATTCCTGAAAGTTTCTGCACAATTGCTAATGAGAGAAATCTATTACCAAGAGTATTTGTCAGGCGAAGGACTCTTAGACTAGGATTAGCATTTTGGGGACCAGTCCAAAGATTTGGTGACACCAAGACAATTTCATTAAATTTAAGTAATATGATTATATCTCATGTATTAAAAAACATAGGATTTTTCTAACATTATTATTACAATTGGGAAACCATTTTTAGAGGTGTTTGGGGGGGGGACTCCAAACTCCAAGCTCCAAACTCAAGTCTTAGAACATCTGCATGCTACCTTGAAGCTGCAGCCTATATTCCTTATTTACAATAAGGCAAAATATGCATGAAAAGATAATTAGAAATAAACTATCAGGGGACATAGAGGATAACTAGAAAAAGGTGCAGCCCTGATTTTGAAACACAATGGTTATCAAACATTATCATTTCATCAGGTCCTGCAATGAACAAATACTGATGTGTCTGTTATCTCCATGAATGGGAATATACATACAAACAGGCAGAAGCTTATACATTCACAATGACCATCATAACTTCCTTTGTGTACAGGCTTGCACCCCCCCCCCACACACATGGATGTTCCTGTAGTCTGTCATGTCTGTAATGGAAAAAGAAAAACACTGTACAGAAGACAATATAGGTAGCTGACGATGGAAATATAGAATCCCTGGTGCTCATTGAGCTTAGTGCTCTTTGAGATTGAGCACACTGAAGATGTTACCTAATTAGGTAATAGAACATCTACAAGAAAATAACTGCTGTGTCCTGTACAATTAGTCATGCACAATTACTCATGCACTCAGAGGGTGCAGAGACAGTGGAGGGAGACATGGTACAGGAATCCTCTGTTCCTGGCACCTGAGAGTGACAACGAAGAAGACATGGTGTCAGAGATCGAAGGATAGCCAGGGTCTTCTGCACTTCCTGAGATGAGTGACTCAGGAGAAGGGGAGGAGCCTGCACTTGATGCTAGGGCATGCAGGGCAGCTAGCAGGTATGACTGGCTCCATAGGAGGAGGTTTACTCATGGATAGCACTGATGATTAATGGGCCACGCCCTCAGGGTATTTAAGATGGTGTAACACATTGCTTCCATGCAGAGAACAATGTGGGTTTCTTCTAGCATCCAGTTTCTAGTCCTTTCAGGTTGTGTCTTAAAATGGCACACATTCTTGGCTTTCGGAGGAGTTCCAGACTTTCAGCTAACTTCTGTACATCTCTGCTTTTGAATATTATTCCACCCGGGTAATTATTGACATGTTTATCTCTTTCCAGGACTCTGGCCAGCTGATAAGAATCTTTAATCATTTTGGTGAAGGCATTTAAAGACTTTAGTTTCATTTTTAAAAGACTTTATCTGTAAATAATTCCTTGTACATAGTAAATCCTTTATTATTTAAACCTGGTGGTCTGCATCTCATTCCTGGGGGGCTCAGTGCTAGAACAAAAGAAGAACAAGGTTCAGAGACTCCATAGAAGATACTATACTTGAAATTTTTAAATGTTTAACAAACTTAACCTCCATTAATTTCAAAATTAATGTTAGAAATTTTGCAATCTGAACCAGTATGCAAAAAATTGTGTCTTAATGTGTGTATACACACACATGCACGTGCGCGCATACCACAGACCTAGATTTACTAAGTGGGTTGTTTTCACAGGATGCTCATTTTGATTGGGCCATGACATTATATCAAGTAAACGTAATGTCCTCATTGTAGATTTGTTAATTTCACAGACCTAAAGTACCATAATAATTATTCATTGCAACACTATATATACTTGGGATAAAATAAGTTCTAGGCTATGAAAGTTCCTGTCATCACCTTGTAATATTTAAAACATCTGGAATATGCATTTAGAAGCAGCTGTTTGGGATTAGCTGGTATCTTATCAGAACGTGTTCGAAATGGAAACGTATTGCACAATCAAGCACTCACACAAAGGGCTCTGTCACTATTGATAATTAGTGCTAATCAAGCACTCAATAACACTAGGACCTACTCATAACTAGGTACCTCAATGATATGGAGCTCCTTAAGCTGACCAGCTGCTTGTGTGCTAAGGTTTCTTTACAAAGAATCTTGTCTAGTGCATGGTTGTCAGAGGACTGTTATTGGGTTACAATGTAAGCTTAAATAAATTAAATCACTAATTTATTAATATGTCCCTGCAATCCCTTTTCTGTAATGATTTGGAAAATGTAAGATGGGTAAATTTATATAATTTGCCAACAAATTTCTCTGCTATTCCAACATGATATGGTTCCAAATTTGTCTTACTTTTAGGTAGGCAAAACTGCTGTTCAATAGTCAATAATTTATAGCCATTCTTAATGCTATGCAATATGCAATATCTTTTTAATACACTGAGCTGGATTGTCTTCTATATTTATGAAAGGGATTTTACTCAATTCAGTCAGATTGTTGGTTATTTCTCTTCACTATTTCCTACCCAAACAGTTGATCAAGCATGTTCATTGATGGTGGAGAGTCACAATTGCTTTAATGAGGGTCAATGATTATAGATTTCATCTTTTAGGAAGTAAATTATCTGACGGTAAAGCAATATTAAAGCCATATTTAGACAGTTACATATGTTATTGAAAAGTGTTAGAAAACAAGAAAAAAACACTTCTACATTATAAAAGAAAAATAACAGTGGGATGACTATTTTGTATTTATTTATTTTATTGTATTTATTTATTATTTAGATTTGTATTACAATTGAATATACATATACATATGCATACACATACGCAAATGCACTGAATATATCTATTTTTCCTAGAGGCAAAAAGGAGCTGTGACGTTCCTTCAATATACCAGGGTGATCCAACAGAAAAAACATATAGCCCCTCCCTGGCACAAAGCTGAAAGGATCAGACCTGGTGGCCTAGAGGTTAAGCCCCAGGATCATATCCCAGTAAGGGTATGGCTAGCTGATGAGGCCAGAACAAGGCCGAAATGAATGAAATATTCTCATTGAATACTTTATTCTGTACAAAGTTGAATGTGCACAACAGCATATGAAATTGATTGTCAATCAGTATTGCTTCCTAAGTGGACAGTTTGATTTCACAGAAGTTGGATTTACTTGGAGTTATATTGTGTTGATTAAGTGTTCCATTTATTTTTTTGAGCTGTGTGTGTGTGTGTGTGTGTGTGTGTGTGTGTGTGTGTATGTATATATCACATGTTTTTTGCTGAAATTTTAAAATTAAGGGAGACTAGGATGGCACCATTTCGGCCTTGTTCAGGCCTCATCAGCTAGCCACACCCTTACTGGGATTTGATCTGGCAGCTTCTGCCTTGTAAGGCAGAGAATTAACAGCTGAGCCACCAGACCCAGGTTAATCTGCAAACTATGTCCTGGAATATTTATTAGATCTATTGGGGACCTTTCGGAAAGAAGACTCTACAATACTTACTGTTAAAATAATACTGACAAAGTACAACAAAAATAACTACAAATTAAAAATAGTTTAAAAACTACAAAAATAAGAAAATGCAAGCATAAAAATTTAGTATCATTTGTTACTATTATTTACAACTCAGTTTTCAGTTAAGCTATTGCATTTGAATTTAAACTGATAAATTTTAAATTGAAGTTTATTATATTGAATTATTGCTGGTCAGACATTTCATGCATGTAACATTCAAAACAAAAGCATTTAGCTTATGTATTCAAATTATTATTTTCAGAGACTATAATTTATCATAGAGCTCCTGCTAAAGCAACAATTGTTCCATCCGGGACACATTCATACTTTTCATTGTTATGAAAGTTCCCCAAGACAGCTACACACATCCAAAAACTATTGGGGGTGGGAGACTTACAGACAGTACTGGGGAGGAGCAAATCAACAAAAAATGACACTTCTTTCTTCTTAGAAGGTGGTTGCACAATGGTAAAATGCAGTATTGCAGGCTAATTTTATCCACAGCAGGAATTTGATCTTGACTGGCTGAAGGTTGACTCAGCTTCTATCCTTCCGAAGTCCAGTGAGGACCCAGATCATTGGGGGCAATAGGCTGGCATTTGTAAACGGATATTAATGTAAAGCACCATGAAGCAATATGTTCAGTTTTGGAGACCTCACCTACAAAAAGATATTGACAAAATTGAACGGGTCCAAAGACAGGCTACAAGAATGGTGGAAGGTCTTAAGCATAAAACGTATCAGGAAAGATTTAATGAACTCAATCTGTATAGTCTGGAGGACAGAAGGAAAAGGGGGGACATGATCAAAACATTTAAATATGTTAAAGGGTTGAATAAGGTTCAGGAGGGAAGTGTTTTTAATAGGAAAGTGAACACAAGAACAAGGGGACACAATCTGAAGCTAGTTGGGGGAATGATCAAAAGCAACATGAGAAAATATTATTTTACTGAAAGAGTAGTAGATCCTTGGAACAAACTTCCAGCAGACGTGGTTGGTAAATCCACAGTAACTGAATTTAAACATGCCTGGGATAAACATATATCCATTGTAAGATAAAATACAGAAAATAGTATAAGGGCAGACTAGATGGACCATGAGGTCTTTTTCTGCCATCAGTCTTCTATGTTTCTATGTTTCTATAATATATACATCTAAGTGCTACAGTATTGCTATTTCTCGCCTACTTGTAAATTTCTTTTGTTGCAACTATGTATGCAAATGTATATCTCACTGTTCAACTAATGTGGCAGTTACTGGTTATAGGTCCATAATATGAACATTTCCACACAAGGAAGGAATTCTAAGTCTCCAAATTCACTGTGGGCTTCTTGTGTAAACATGACTCCCATTTATCCATACTTCTAATTACCTGAATTTTATGGTGGTCCCATAGGCTATTTAGTTATTCTGCTTTTTTAATTTGCAATTGACAGCCACATTATTAAATCATTTGACGAATCTTCTCAATTGTATCTTTCTCCCTTAAGTTCTCTGCCATTCATTTTGTGACAATTACTTTGATTCATTTCCTACTGAAGTGTAACATGACATCATATGAACTCCCCACCTGATTATATTAAATAGCCAGAATTTGTATGCTTCGTCGAGTCTTTTAGCTATTTCATTGGATTTTTTCAGCCATTTCCTTTGGCTCATTTGTCCATTCATTTGGGGAAATGCCCAGGAGAATGTATCCTGTAAAGCTTTAATCATCATAGAAGACTTTGTGCCCAGATATAATCTATCCTAAATGGCAATATTTGATGGACAGGAAAGTCTTTGAAAATACTTGGTTCACTCTACAGAAGAGTCTTAAATATAGTTTTGATAAATGTATTGGACTGTATATGAAAATGACAGCTCCAGCTTCAGCACCATATTCTTCTTTGTTTCACATATACCGTGTTTCCCTGAAAGTAAGACAGTGTCTTACTTTCTTTTTACCCCCAAAAGCCCCACTACGTCTTATTTTCGGGGTATGTCTTACATTGGAAAAAAATTGAAAGGGTCGCGTTCCCGAAGGCATCTCCCCAGAGTCCAGAAGGGCAGCCGCGGGACAGGAGCCTCGTGAGCCCTTTTCCAAGTTCAACCTCAGGGCTCCAAGCGGCGTGCACGCGTGGAGCCAGAGACGCGTGTCGGGGAAGCGTGTGTCTGGAGGGGAGGAGCCGCTCTGCGCAGTTGGGCAGCCCCACCTGCCTGCCGGAAAGGAGGTGGGCGAAGGAGGGCGCAGCTCCGTCTGCTTGCCTCAGAGCTGGTCGGCCTTGCTGGCCGCTTGCAGCCGAGCCTCGGCAGGACTTGGTTGCTGGGATGAGCGCCTTCGCTGCAAGCCGCCGCCCGCTCGGCTCGCTTCGGACCAGCGCCGTCCTTCGCTTTGCCAAGCCGGGGAAGAGGCGGTGGCGCCGCGGCAAAGGCGAGGGACGCGCGGGGAGCTTGGAAGCGACGTCATCGGGCTCCCCCCCCCGGCAATACCCCCGTGTTTCCCCGAAAGTAAGACATATGTCTTACTTTCGGGGTACGGCTTATATTAGCCGACCCCCCTGAAACCCCCGATACGTCTTACAATCGGGGGTGTCTTACTATCGGGGAAACAGGGTAGTCTTCTAGATTTTGCTACACAACAATATTAGTTAGTAAAAAGAAGTCAGATTTGAAGGAAAAAAAGAGAGGCTGTAAAGATTTGTGTGTGTGTGTGTGTGTGTTCCTTAATAAATACTGAACATACCTTTCATTTCATTTTTATAAAAAATATTTATCAATAATGAAAAACAAATGCATTCAGAGAATCTAAGAAAAAAGGCCAGATTGAGCTTCAAATAATTCGATAGTTACAGGGTTGATTAAACTTGATTTGATCTTCATTCCATTTAGATTCAAGGAGTTTTGCACAGATCAACTTCAAGGTATCATTACTTTATTTTTTTAAAAAAATAAAAACAGAAGGTGGGCAGGAACAAATAGCAGGTCACGGTTTCTGATTGTCAAAAGTGGCTAGAATTCAAGAGAACCTTTCAGATTGCCTCTGGATTAGGAGATACAGACCCATCAGGGAATGGGAAGCACTGGGGTCCTGGGTCACCTGAAGGAATAGTGCTGGAAGAGGGACACAATTAACAGAATATGCTGACTCTCCTTGCCACATAATATTTATTATATTAATTGTAGGCAGTTGGGCATGCCACAGAGAAGAAGAACATGTTTACATCATTCAGGGAACTGTTTGCTATTAGGGAACTAATATCTCCCAGCTGGTTTATGTAAGAACTGCCACTAGTATTTATTAAGGTCTTGAAGTGACCATTGCGATCCAATCGGCAAACTGGCCACTTTGTCTTGGTGCTCATGGAGATCGACTTTGATTGTAAAAACACCACTATCTTTGCTTCAGCTTTTTAATTCCAGCATTTCTTGTAAAATCCACAGGCCTTTTGTGCTTGTTATTCTAGCAGGGAGCTGAGCAAAAGGCTTCTACAGCTGCTAACAATCAATGCTCTCCTTAGCCCACTAGCGAGTACACAGATATTGCTGGCATATTATCCACAGGCAGGCTCTCTGTTATTGGGAAAAATCAAACGTTTTGAACATATGGCTCCCTATGTCGACCATCTGCTTGTGAATGTTCACACTGCAAAAAAAAAAAAAAATCCCTTATTTTAAGGAAACTGGACATGTTGTCGGAAACTGAATTCTGGATAAAGGCATTGCCTTTATACATCCATTATGAACATAAACAACTGTTGAAATGAAGATATAGTTACAATATCTTAATTTATATCCCACCTTTCAGTCAGATGTATTAAAAATGTAGCCGACAGAAAGGTTGTGTCTTACCAGTACGTATTTTGTTTCTTCCAGAACTCTAGGAGATAGGAACAGCACCAAACAAGAAGCTTGATTTTGAAGGAGAGGCGTTTTAAACATTGCAGAGAGTCAAAGCATATATTTCACATCTTATAAAAATTAACCTTATTTAAAACCACCCCCACTGAGACCCCAACAAGCCTAGCACAAGTTGTAAGCAGGTATGTTATATACCAGTGATGACAAACCTTTTTTCCCCTAGGGTGCCAAAAAAGTATGTGCGCAAGTGCCCATACCCATAATTCAATGCCTAGGGAGGGTGAAAACAGCTTCCCCGCCCCCCGCCCCCCCCCGAGACCTTCTGGAGGCCAGAAAGAGCCTGTTTCCTAACTTCAGGTGGGCCCAGTAGGCTCATGTTTCACCCTCCCCAGGCTCCAAAGGTTTCCCTGGAGCTGAAGGAAGGTAAAAATGCCCTTCCTCATCTCTCTGAAGGCTCTCTATAAGCCAAATATACTCTCCCACTAGCCAAAAATCAGCTGGCCAACACACACATGCACACTGGAGCTGAGCTAGGGCAATGGTTTTTCTTTCTGCTCAAGATCCCCATGTACAATTGGTGGGCCACTGTGTGACACAGAATGCTGGACTCGATGGGCTTTGGCCTGATTCAGTATGGCTCTTCTTATGTTCTTACATTCTTAATGGCTCACGTGCCAGCAGATATGGCTCCGTGCCATAGGTTCGCCATCAGTGTTATATACCATTGCTTTAAATTTGTGACAAGAGTGGTGTTCCAGTAATTTTGTCAATGTTGATGGGGTTCAAGTGTTGTTCCAGTTATTTTGGAATTGCACCCAAGACACCTTACACTATTTATACTATCTGTGCTTTCTTTTGCCACAGCTGTTCTGCTGCTATTTGTCGAACCTTACATTTTGTGTTTTTCTCCAGTTCTTTTTCTTCTATTTTGCAATTTCCAGGTATTGCAATGTTTACTACCCAGACTCTTTCTCATCAACAATTTTTAAAGTCTGGGGGGGGGGGGTTGTTACAGGGTAGGAGCTTGCTTATCTGAACTCTAAAGACCCAGTGTGCTTCTGCATCTTTTATACTTTGTTTTGTAGTCTCACTAGTCCCTGCTGGCAGGCAAATGGTATTGCTTGCTGGTATTCCAATGTATCATTGTTGCTACTTTGCAATGCCATTGTTTGTAATCTCTGTGATTTTTTTTGCAGCGGCTAACTTAGAGGTCCATGTTTCTTCAGTTTCTTTGCAGATGTGGTACTGTTCAGATACAATAACTATCTGTAGTTACTGTATCTTTTCAATTCTGTCTTTACAGTGAACCCTCGAGTTTCGCGTCCTCAAGGATCGCGAAAGGGCTATTTCGCTAGTTTTCAACCCGGAAGTAAACTCCACCATCTGCGCATGCGTGCCCTTCCACGCATGCGTAGATGGTGGAGTTTCCCCGCCGGGCAGAGGCTTCCCTGGGTCTTCCCCCTCTTGCCCCGGTAAGACCCCAGCGGCGGTGGGCTGGAGCGCGAGCTTGGGGCACCCTAGCTCCGCTTCCCAGCTGGGAAACGGAGCCGGCAACAGCGTGGGCGGGCGGGCGGCGCGCGCGAGCTTGGGGCAGCCTAGCTCCGCTTCCCAGCTGGGAAGCGGAGCCGGCAACAGCGTGGGCGGGCGGGCGGCGCGGGCGAGCTTGGGGCAGCCTAGCTCCGCTTCCCAGCTGGGAAGCGGAGCCGGCAACAGCGTGGGCGGGCGGGCGGCGCGGGCGAGCTTGGGGCAGCCTAGCTCCGCTTCCCAGCTGGGAAGCGGAGCCGGCAACAGCGTGGGCGGGCGGGTGGCGCGCGCGAGCTTGGGGCAGCCTAGCTCCGCTTCCCAGCTGGGAAGCGGAGCCGGCAACAGCGTGGGCGGGCGGCGCGCGCGAGCTTGGGGCAGCCTAGCTCCGCTTCCCAGCTGGGAAATGGAGCCGGCAACAGCGTGGGCGGGCGGGCGGCGCGCGCGAGCTTGGGGCAGCCTAGCTCCGCTTCCCAGCTGGGAAGCGGAGCTAGGGTTTCCCCAAGCGCGCGCGCACCCCAGGCGCGAGCAACGGGGTGGGCGGGCGAAGGGCGGGCGGCAGTGGAAGTAAAAACACCATCTGCGCACGCGCAGATGGTGTTTTTACTTCCGCACCCCTACTTCGCGAAAAATCGATCATCGCTTGGGGTCCTGGAACGGAACCCTCGCGATGATCGAGGGTTCACTGTATATGCATTTGTTCTGAAGAATTGACTTGTACAGCAGAATTAGCACTTTCCTCTTTTCAATTTTCTCACTTTTATCCATTTGCCAGGTCATATTATTTGCTCTGCCTGCGATTTGTTTTATGTATTGGCCTTGTAATACTTTGTCTTACCATAGTAAAATCCATTATTCCAGCTTTGTATCTAATCACTGGATTTACAGCCATGTTGTAATTTATGCTACTGAGTTTGGACTTTAAAATATTCTTCACTCTTCCCTTGTCATTCACTACTAACTTCTTCTTGGCATCAATGTGCTTGTTGTTGTCAGCCTGAAGGTTGTCCATTTATTTGTAGTAATCTTCAAGAGCCTCGGTGCTGCAGTGGTTAGAATGCAGTACTGCAAGCTACTTCTGCTGATCACCGGCTGCCAGCAGTTTGGCAGATCAAATTTCAGTAGGCTCAAGGTTGACTCAGCCTTCCATCCTTCCAAAGTCAATAAAATGAGGAGCCAGATTGTGGGAGCAAGATGCTTATTCCCTGTAAACCGCTTATAGAGGACTGTAAAGCACTGTGAAGCAGCATATAAGTATAAATGCTATTGCTATTCTTCATTACATCAAACTCTTGATATTATTTCCATAGGGCATCTTGTTTCCTTTAGTTTCTACCATTTCCTCCTGTTAATATTGAGGGTGGATGTCATCATTCAATGAGACAGGAGGCAAGAATCGCATCATCTGGGAAGGCACTCCTCCAGGATACTTCCTGGCTCTTCCTTTTATTATCATCCAGTACCATTAATCATCAAGTTACATCTCATTGGATATTAGAGAATACAGAATCGTATTGGCTGGTTCAATGCATGGGTGGGCCTCATGTTTGCCTCGTGGACAGTGAATGATCAATTGATGTTGTAGCTTAAAGCCTAGGTGCTTAAAAGCTTAAAGCCTAGGTGCTTAAAGCCTAGGTACATAAAAGCACCTAATGACCTAGGTGCTTTTATGGAGGTCTCCTCCAGAGCGGTTTGCCACTGATAAGGAAGCATATTCCAAGGGGAGGGAGAAATGCATGGAATGTCACATAGGACAAAAGGTCACACAGGGCAGAGTGCTTTGCCATGCTGACCTGGAGCCTTGCCCATCAGCCCATGGTTTGGCAGCGCTGGCTTTAGTGCTATTCTGTCCTCCACCGTGAATTTGTCCAGTTCAAACTCAATTGCAATATCTTTGCTGTATATTTGGACTGGGTTAAGCAGTTATTCCTTTTCAGATTGTGTTTTTCCATACAGCCTCAAAATCATTCATGTGAAGAAGGTAGGATACCCTGGCAGATGATTTTGATGTTTATTAGCTATGGCCTGACTTGTTTAATATTGCTGACAGAGGAATTATTGAAATAGACAAATAGTAGTGGTGACACTGAGGCACATCCAAGCAATTATTATAGGCACTATTAGTAATCTGTTTGCAGTGCCCAGAGTCACCTTTGTTGAGGTGGGTGGCTATATAAATTTGATTAATAAATAAATCAAATAATCTGGAAAGAATCTCTTCTTATGGATATAAGTTTAGTATTGTATCCCTTTGTAAAATTGTATTTGTTCAGATAGCTGACTCCTTAGAGTGACAGTAATCTTAGTGTCAGATAATTGGATTCAGGCCAGCTGTTTGGAGTTGGGGAAAAAAGAAGCTTAAAAACTGATTGAGCCAACATTAAATCTCTTTGATATGCTATTATCAAAGAATACAATAAGAATTCTACTTTCTGAAAGGAATCATATACAGTATCTTCCTGAAGGGCAACATTAGAATGCAATTCCTGAGTCAAGCTGGCCATGTACTGAATTTGATCAGTTATTATAAAGTCATTTTGGTTCATTCCATCTGTTATACCTTGACTTCACATATTATTGACTTCACATATTATTGTAAGTCATATTGTATCTTGTGAGAGACCAATCATTGTATCATAATTATTTATGACTTAAAGGTGTGTCTCATTCAACAATTAAGTGTTAACTAAACTATGACATTTGTGAATCAAGTCTTTATTCACATGGGACAAAAATGGAAAAAAGACTAGTGGCAACATAATAGCGCCGGTCGACTTACCGGCTGGCAGCATTTGCCGGAGGGACCGGGCAGACACCGGACTCCCTCATGGCGGCCGCCATCTTGTTTTCGGCCGAAATCTCGCGAGACGAGATTTCGGCCAAAAATCAGGCCTACGAGGCCTGACGTTGCTGCCGATCAGGGGCGGGGCTTGCTGGCCCTATTTAAGGGCCTGCGGGCCCTGGGCCAAGCCTTCTCGCCCGGACCGGCAGCTGGAGCAGACACATGGCTGTCTGCTCTTGGAGTCTCTTTCGGCGGCCGCGTGGGCGGCCGCCGCTTTTGGAAGCCTCGTCGGAGGCTTGAGGAGGCTGCAGCTACTTGGAGCAGCTGGGCGAAAGCCCCATCCGTGGCCGGCGGTCCGCCCCTCTTCTCCCGCTTCGTAAGAGGCGGCCGCGTGGGCGGCCGCCATTTTGGAAGCCTCACCGGAGGCTCGTGGAGCGGTCTGGGGGGCTTCGGGTCCGGCGTGAAGGCCGGGTCTGTTTCGGCCCTCTATTTTGCCTTGGGGGTGATCCTTCTGGTCGCCCCCTCGGGACCGTGGGGGATCGGGCGGGGGGGATCACGTGGCGCCCCCCCCGTTTTCGTGGCCCCGGTATAGGGGGCAGTTAGGCCCTTGGCGGCAGCTCCTTGCTGCTGCGCTGCCTGTGCAGGCAGAGGCCATTTGCTGCCCTCTTGGCATTACTGTGTAAAAATAAGAATGAGATAACACATTATTATTAATAATAATAATAATAAAACTGATTATATTGGTAATTTTGGTTAACGCGATTAATATATTTATATATATATATTATGAGCAGACAATTATTTAAATATTTATATAGAAACATAGAAGTCTGATGGCAGGAAGAGACCTTGGTCCATCTAGTCTGCCCTTATACTATTTGCTGTATCTTGTCAGGATGGATATATGTTTATCACAGGCATGTTTAAATTCTGTTACTGTGGATTTATCTACCAAGTCTGCTGGAAGTTTGTTCCAAGGATCTACTACTCTTTTAGTAAAGTCATAGTCCAACTTCAGTAATGTTATAGTCAAACATTGATTATTTCATATTTGGTAGCCCCACGGTAGCTGTGCCTGGGAGGGTGATGAGGCCCTCGGCCAGGGATAGCCAGGAAGGGCCCCCCGGTGGGTCCTGCCGTGGGGGGAATGCGGTTGGTGCCACCTGGTCCCAGTTTTCTTGGGGGTTTTGTGCGGGGGGGGGGGCGCCTGTAACCAGGTTTGCCCCCCCCCCCGCCGGCTCGCACTGCGGGGGCACAGGCCCCTGGGGCAGCCTTTTGCTAGGGCCTGGTGTGTCAGGGGCGGGGGGGTTGGACCCCGCCAACGCAGGCAGTAGTGCCTCCGCCCCTGTTTTTGACGGCTTTCCCGTCGGGGCCAGGGGTATTAGGTATGGGGGCCACCACGGTGTGGGACCCGTTCGTTGCATGTCATGGTTTTGCTGCAAAGGGGCTTGTTTTCGCCCCTTGGTGTAGGTACAGCCATGTGTGCGGGAAGGCAGGTTTCCCATGCCGCTTCGGTGTGCCCATGCCCCTAAAAGGGGACGGTTGAGAGGGGGAGGGTCCAGGGAACAAACCCCACCTACTGGGGGAAAATGGGCCCAGCCCACTTGATCTACAAACACTCGAGGGTTGGTTGAGGGACTACCACCCTCGCTCGGGAGCGGCTGCTCTCTTGCTAGGTTTCTCAAAGGGATTCACGATCCCTTACATGGGGGTTTGGGCAAGCCTTCAGGTCCGACAACCTCAGGTCGGTTGTGGGACATGAAGGCATTGTTCGGTCCAGAATAGCGAAGGAGGTGGCCGAGGGGAGGGTCCTTGGGCCCTTCCGGAGCCGCCCTTCCCAAATTTGGGGTGTCCCCATTATGGGGGGTCCCCTGGAAGGCGAGTGGTGAATATAGGTTGATTCCCCACTTGTCTTTCCCTAAAAGGGAGTCTTGAATGGTTTCGTTCCTGACAAACTTTGTTCAGTCCGGCACGCATCCTTGATGCGGCCGTGGCCGTGGTAAGGAAGTGTGGGGTTGGAGCCCTTATGGATAAATGCGACATTGAGTCGGCATCCCGGCTCATCCCCATTCACCCAGACGGCTGCGGGCTCTTGGGCTTCCACTTCGAGGGGGGCTTTTATGTGGACAGGGCTTTCCCCATGGGTTGCGCTGTCTCATGCTCTCTTGCGGAGAGCTTTAGCGCCGTCTTGGTGTGGGCGCTCAGGAGGCGCAGTGGTCTGGGCTTGGTCGTTATTATACTGCGATGTAGGGGCTCCGTTTGCCCCAGCATCGTACCCGCTTATGTGCAGGGGTCAGGGCTGACCTCTACGTGTGGCGGGAGTTCTTAGAAAGTTTTAATGGGTTGTCTTTTTGGAGGCAGGAGCTTCCTTTGGAAGCTGGGTTGCAGTTGTGTTCTGAGGCTGCAGAGACCAGTGGTTTTGGGGGTTATGTTAGATGACCAGTGGTGCTGGTCTGCTTGGCCTCCAGAATGGAGGGCCTCTTCATTGGTTAAGGTTTTGACCTTTTTGGGAGCTCTTCCCCTTGATAGTGGCCCTAGAGCTTTGGGGTGAGCTGTTCAGGGGCAAGCATGGGCAATTTGGTGTGACAGCCTAGTGGTTGTCCATGTTGTGAACGCCCTGTCCTCTACGAGTGGCAGGGTCATGCGGCTTGCTCGCTATTTTTGCGCACAGGTCCTTGTCCCTGGACACATTGTTTTGGCTAAGCATGTCCCCGGGTTAGATAACGGGGTTGCTGACGCCTTGTCCCATGGTCAGTTGGCCCGGTTCGGACCCTGGCCCCGTGGGCACGGGTGTCACCAGAGGCTTTTCCTGTCCACTTTTGGAGCCTGGGTGGGCTCCGGGCAGTAGAGAGTAGAGGCTTGCTGGGCTACGGCACTCGCAGGAGTGTCTGGCACTCTGGGGGGCTTAGCAGCAGGCAGGTGAAGAGTTTGGGGATTGCAGGCAGCATACGGGTTACCCCTATAGCTGGCCCGCCCCAGTTGTGTACATGGCCATATTTGTGTCCAGCTTAGGCAGCGTGGCCTTTAGTTTGGACTATTTGGTCCAGGTTGGCCGGCTTCGCCTTTTGGTCTACGGCGGGGGCGGGGTTATTGATTTATGGTGACTTCCGCATTGTGACGGTGCGGAAAGTTAGGGCCAGGGCCTTATTGCAGGCCGCTAGGTCTTTTTGTGCCTTCCATCTCATTACCTCAGTTAGGTGGGTGATAGGGTGTAGGGTTTGGCCAGGCCAGGTATGGATCCCGCCATTAGGGAACAATCGTTCTCGAGAGGCGCTGCCACTAGCGCGGTAACGGCGTTCTCGATACGGAGGATTCGGGGAAGTCGCCCGCTGGCGGTCAACGGCCTGTTTTAGGGTACGAACGGCCTGTTGAGGGTCCGGGATAAGATCTTAGGCCAGGTTCCCTTTTGGTCCCCTTCTATTCAACCCCGCCAGGACGCGACCGACGGTGTTGCTTTGGGTCATGAGCGCTCCGAGACCACTCAGCAACAAGGTACCGTCGGGGGTGGGGACCCTGCCGTCGTGGCGGCTGGGTCCTTGTTGTCTGGCGGGGGAGACGGGGTGTGCGGTGGGACGGGCGTTTCTACCACTATAGCTGGGAGGGTGGCATCCCATTGCTGCGCCCAGTTGGTGCTGGGAGGGCGGCATCTCATTGCTGCGCCCAGTTGGTGCCGGGGGGCGGCATTCCATTGCTGCGCCTGGATGTGTGCTGGGAGGGCGGCATCCCATTGCTGCGCCCAGTTGGTGCTGGGAGGGCGGCATCCCATTGCTGCGCCCAGTTGGTGTTGGGAGGGCGGCATCCTATTGTTGTGCCCAATTGGTGCTGGCGGAGGGGCAGCATCCCATTGCTGCGCCCAGTCGGTGCCAGGGGCGGCATTTCATTGCTGCGCTCAGAGGTGTGCTGGGAGGGCGGCATCCCATTGCTGCGCCCAGTTGGTGCTGGGAGGGCGGCATCCCATTGCTGCGCCCAGTTGGTCCTGGGAGGGCGGCATCCCATTGCGGCACCCAGTCGGTGCCAGGGGCGGTATTTCATTGCTGCGCTCAGAGGCATCCTGGGATGGCGGCATCCCAGGTGATGTTGGGAGGGCGGCATCTTATTGCTGTGCCCAATTGGTGCTGGGGGGGGCGGCATCCCATTGCGGCACCCAGTCGGTGCCAGGGGCGGTATTTCATTGCTGCGCTCAGAGGTGTGCTGGGAGGGCGGCATCCCATTGCTGCGCCCAGTTGGTGCTGGGAGGGCGGCATCCCATTGCTGCGCCCAGGTGGTGTTGGGAGGGCGGCATCCGATTGCTGCGCCCAGTCGGTGCCAGGGGCGGCATTTCATTGCTGCGCTCAGAGTTGTGCTGGGAGGGCGGCATCCCATTGCTGCGCCCAGTTGGTGCTGGGAGGGCGGCATCCCATTGCTGCGCCCAGTTGGTGCCGGGGGCGGCATCCCATTGCTGCGCCTGGATGTGTGCTGGGAGGGTGGCATCCCATTGCTGCGCCCAGTTGGTGCTGGGAGGGCGGCATCCCATTGCTGCGCCCAGTTGGTGCCGGGGGCGGCATCCCATTGCTGCGCCTGGATGTGTGCTGGGAGGGTGGCATCCCATTGCTGCGCCCAGTTGGTACTGGGAGGGCTGCATCCCATTGCGGCGCCCAGGTGGTGGGTCTTGCACCTCGGTGGCAAGGACCTGTGTGGGCCTGGGGGTCTACTTTAGATCTGCCAGGCTCATGAAGCCTGCGGTGGCTTCGCACGGTGTGGCCCTCCACGCAAGTGGTGTGGTCGAGATCCTCCCGGGGATCGCTTGGTGGGACGCCATTTCTCTTAGGGCCCTTCACCGGATTAGGCGGGGAGTTATTAAGGCCCTGGGTACGGTAGTCGGAGAATTAGGCGGGGTGGTAGTGGCCCGTCCCCGCATCACCATAGTTCAGCGGTGGCCTTACCTCGCTGCTGGTCTTCCTCCGTCAGAACAGAGGAACACCATTTTTCTTACAGGACCTGCAGTGGTCTCTGCGTGAGCTGGCGCAGTTAGAGGGGGGAGTCGGGGGGCCAAGTTAGAGATCTGACCCCCGCTCCGTGGCAGGTTAGGGGCGGAAACCTGGGTGGTGGTTAGCAACTGTGCGTTCTCCCTTGGGCATCTTTGGGGATGATTGACAGGTTCTCTCCAAGCTCATGGTGGGGTGCTACCTGAGCAGTTGGGGGGAACCTGTCTTTGGGTCCCGCACATTGAAGTCCCCGGGTAGGGGTGCGCCGGCGGGACCCCCCTCATGCGAGTGCATGGCAGGGTCTCAGGTGAGGGAGAGGTCCCTCACCTGGACTAGCATCGAGCTACGCCCATAGTTGCCCAGGAATGTTGATTGCTACGTCATTTCCGCCCCGGAAGTATTTGTTTGACCCTGCAGGTCCACTGTTTGGGTCATAGTTAAGCATGTTGATTTTATGCTAATTTATGCTAATTTATGCTAATTTATTAAAATAAATTATGCAAATTATTATTAATAAAATGACCCAAGTTTAAATCTAGCTCTTGTGTCCGTGTCGTTACTCCGTCTCTTCGGCAAATAGTGGGATTATAGTGTGGCAAAAAGGGAAGAGAAGCTAAGATAAGCAGAAACATATAATTTTTTGAAGTGGCACAATTCTTCAGGAAAAATATGTAACTGAAGTAGGCAAAGCTTCAACATATCAGCAAAAGTGTTGAAAGGTATGTTTACTTACCTATTTCTTCACTCTCCTAGAAGTGTGAAGTACATGCTTGGATGAAAATCTTGCCCTTCTCTTATTGAAGAGATTGCTATCATCAGCTGCTATTTATCATGATCACCTCTATGCAGAACACCTAGAGAGAGAGGGAGAGACAAAATTATAATTGAAGAGGACACATTCTCCACTAGCCGCTTGTTCTGCAGTTGATTTGGTTTCAGTAGAGAAATTTTGATGAGTTTTCTTTGCAACATGGAATATGTAAATAGAGGAATAAGAAATTCTTATGATTTGGCACAAAAATTGTTTGAGGAATAAAATTCCGGTTCTCAAGGATATATAAAACATCTCTAATATCACAAATAGCATCATAAACTCTAATGCTGCCCTTTAAAGCTCTTACAAGTATATCTTGAAGTAGTAGCTTGATGAGTAATTTGTTACCTTACAGATACAATTAATAGTTTACTCTGGATAAAACTCTCTTTTCCTACATATGGCTATATAAGAACCAATCATTTAATTTGTGACAAGAGTTTAGTAAATTAAGTAGCTTCCATTGATATGCCCGAGTGGTGAAATCTAAAACTTTTCCCTACTGTTCTGTGAGTGTGGCTTGTTAGGTGGGTGTGCTTGATGGTCATGCAACTGAGTGGGCATGGCCAACTTGTAAAATGTGATGAAACTTATTTAACAACGCTCTTGCTTAGCAAACAAAATTATGGGCTCAACTGTGGTCATACGTTTTCTTTCTTTCTTTCTTTCTTTCTTTCCTTCTTTTCTTTCCCTTCCTTTCCTTTTCTCCTGTCCTTTTTGCTTCTTTCCTTTCCCTTCCTTTCCTTTTTCCCCTTTCTTTCTTTCTTTCTTTCTTTCTTTCTTTCTTTTCTCTCTCTCTCCTTTCCTTTCTTTTTCTTTTTCTCTTTCTCTTTTTTCTCTTTCTTTTTTTTCTTGTCTCATTCTCTCTCCCCCTTCCTTCCTTCATTTCTTTCTTTCTTTCTCGTCCTCCTTTTTCTTTCTTTCTCTTTTTTCTTGTCTCTCTCTCTCTCTCTCTCTCCCTCCCTCCCTCCCTTTCCTTCCTCTTTCTTTCTTTGTTTTCCTCTTTCTCTTGATGGCAGGAGAAGGAAGAAAGTGCTCTGGTAGGGTGGCCAGCCTGGCCCGGCAATAACACATCCACTGTCATGGACTGGATGTAAGGAGTGGGACCCAAGGTGGAGGGCAGCTTCCGTCAGGCCCACTCTTGTGGAAAGAACAGTCCCTCCTGATGCCTTCAGGGACACTGGGGAGCTCTTGGACATCTGTGGCAAGGACACACTGGTGCTGCTGCCAAGCTCACACATCATGAGCACTTGAAGAGTGGATGATGAGGTACTGTATCTAGCTACTGTGGGCATTTTCTGGGACTTTGGTGTCTGCCCGAGCAAGACTGGCAATGGTTGCTCAACCAGCTTGATGCCCCACTCCTTCCCTATCACTGCAGCTGATCCTAGCACCAAGTGGGAAAACCCCCAACCAACCAACATTTTCTCCCTCCCTCCCTCCCTCCCTCCCTCCCTCTCTCTCTCTCTCTCTCTCTCACACACACACACACATACACCTGGTCTAAGTAGCAGTGGCAGTGGGAGATGGAAGAAAGTGATATGTCCCACTCAGCACCAGCACTGGCTCCCCTCTCAGGCCCAATGCAATGGCTACATCTCCCTCAAGGGCCACCAAGCCAGTGGGAAGCTACTCTCTCCCACACAAAGGCTGGATACTCATTGCGAGCAACAGGAAAATCTAATTGGTCCTCTGGTGGGATGGGGAGGGTTTCTCTGCCTTCCTTGTGAATTAAAAACCTAAGAACTTAGGGATCAGGGGGGACAGGGGTAGGAGTCAGTCCAATAGTTCTCCCTACTTTTGCACATGTTAGAGCTGCATAGGAGGAGGAGGAAGAAGAAGAAGAGGGAGGCTTACTGAAACAAAAGCCCCAAAGGGCATGCAAACTTCAGGCAAGCTTGCAAAATGAACCCAATGAACCCTGCAAGGAAGAGGAGGGGGAAATCATGGCCACCTTTCTTTCCCCCTTGCCACTCCAAGCCCTCTCCAGTCTTGACGTTGGCAAAGCAGAAGAAGAAGAGGAGGAGAAGCACCCAATGGGAGGCTCATGAAGCAGTAACAAGTAAAGTGGCATAATGAAGAAGCTAGTGGCAAAGCAAGGCTGTAGTCTGGGAGCAGGGGGAGGGAGGAAGGAAGGTAGAGGAGCCCGATGGCTAGTGGGAGGGGTGGTAGCATGCAGGAGGTTTGCATGGCTGCATTAAAGCCACATGCAAGAGGGATTGGGGGTTTTTCTACTGTTTGGTGTGATGTCTGCATTCTTCTCTCCCTCTCTGCATCTCAGCCTTGTAGCATCTCGGCTTTATTTTTTATTTTTATTTCCATTTGTCCAATACAAAATACATATGGAAGATAATAGACATGAAGTAATATATATAAAGATAATATGTAAAAATAGAGGAGAAGATATATGAAAGGAAGAAAATATATATGATATATGAGATAAAGGAAAGACAATTGGACAGGGGACAAAAGGCACACTAGTGCACTTATGTACGCCCCTTACTGACCTCTTAGGAACCTGGAGAGGTCAATCATGGATAGTCTAAGGGAGAAATGTTGGGGGTTGGGGGTTGACACTATTGAGTCCGGTAATGAGTTTCACACTTCGACAACTCGATTGTTAAAGTCATATTTTTTACAGTCAAGTTTGGAGCGGTTAATATTAAGTTTGAATCTGTTGTGTGCTCTTGTGTTGTTGCGGTTGAAGCTGAAGTGGTCATTGACTGGTAGCACGTTGCAGCATATGATCTTGTGGGCAATACTTAGATCGTGTTTTAGGCGCCTTAGTTCTAAGCTTTCTAGACCCAGGATTGTTAGTCTATTTTCGTAGGGGTCTGCCCTATGTAGGCCAGAGGCATTGCCTCTGGCTGTTGGAGGTGAATGTAGCCATGGAGCACTTGTGCAGAAGAGGTAGAATTGTGCCACGGCAGTTCTCCACACCAGGTTTCTTGCCAGCTGGACAGGAGGAAGGGGGAGGCGGGAGGGAAGGAGGGGGAGGCTGGGTCTTCCTAGCCTTTGCTGAACGTGCTCCCCTGTCCCACTCCCCCAAACTGTTTCCCAAAGATGCAACAGGCATTTCTGGCAAAGATATTGTGGGGAGTTTTTGCAGCAGGAGAATAAAAAGGCTCTAACAGATTCGGATTGGTGCAGGGCCTCAGTCAGCATCTTTATTTGTCTGCCCCATGTCTGGTACCTTTTTGCTAAGCCCCCTCCTCTCTGGCATTGCAAGTGCAGTGCAATGGCTGAATCTCCACCAAGGGCTGAGCCGGAAGCATCTCCCATTATGGGCTGGATGCCAACCTTAGAAGGCAAATGGGCATGGGGAACTGCCGGGAAACTGCATGGAAAGTTAGGGGTGAGCAACCAGGGGACCGATTCAGGGGTGTGGTCAGCCAGCCATCACTACTGGTTTAGCGAACCACTGGTGGCCACCACTACCAGTATGCCCAAACCAGTCCAAACTGGTAGCATTTCACCCCTGATATGCTCATGAAAATGCTATTTGATTCCATTTTAAAAAAAACTTTGTTACTGAAAGGTATATGAAAATCTCCCTGACATTATTGTCATGGCCATTGGAATGATGGAAAGCCAATGGCATAAAAATATCACATCTCAGTTTTTGACATGCAGAAGGCAAAGCTATTAAATCCAAAGTTGGCATCAGCAGAATATGCAATATATTGGAGCATTCCAGAAAATCTAAGGCACAGGATCTGTAATCCTGGCCCTTGGTAGACTAGTGGTACTGCTGATCCAGTCTCATGGTTTTTTGAACCTTATTTGGAACAGCACTCTCATCTCATCAGATCAAGCAGGAGAGGCATGCTGCATGACCTGTCTATGAAAGATTGCCATCTGATGTGTACATTGGAAGGGATCTTTTTCTGCCACCCTCTGGAACATCAGCCCTCCTGCAGTGAGGATAGTTATAACCCTTATGGCTTCCTAGAAAACTCTCAAAACATGTTTTTTTTTCATCAAGTCTGGGGTCCACCTGGTAATAGAGAGTGTGCGGCTGCAGCTTGGTCTCATTTTATCTATGTTTATTCTTTTAATTGGTTTTGTGTAATGTTTTAATTTCTCAGCATTATTATATGCCAACCAGGGTCACTTTGTGTGAGATGGGCAGCCATATAAATTTGACAATAATAAATAGCCAATAATTGTTATGTTGTTGACAGTAGTGAATAAAAATTAAATTAGAAGGACAGATTGAAGTTTTTGGTAAGAGGAGGTTTTTTGTCTGTCTGTCCGTCCATCCGTCCATCCATCCATCCGTCTGTCCATCCATCCATCCATCCATCCATCCATCCATCCATCCATCCTTCCTTCCGTCCGTCCGTCCGTCCATCTATCTATCTATCTATCTATCTATCTATCTATCTATCTATCTATCTTTCTTTCTATCTATCTATCTATCTATCTATCTATCTATCTAATGTATTTCCAAGAATAACCTCATGTATTGTCTTTTCAATATAAAGAGGAATTTTTTTATATATCTTCTTTATAAACATAGCATATCCGGAGGCTTTAAAGAAACCTTCTTTCTGGAGTTCTTTTTGCGCAGCAGCATGCAATTTTAATAGCCCAGCATTGTCTGAAAATTGTTAATCCTTTTCTGTAGGCATGTGAGAAAAGATCTCTTTGAGATCTTTTGGACCCTGTCTAGACCTCTAACTCTAATATATTTTTAATGCTGGAGTCTTTTGGCTGGTAGGCTTGTCAGAAGAAAAGAAAAAGCATGGTTGTTTATAATAAAGTACATTAAACAAGTTCCTGTTCCAATAAAAAATATATCTTAAGCAATTGGAAGAGGCTTGTATTGCTAATTAAGCTTGACAATTATTTTTAATAACATTTTCCATATAAGAAACATATGGCAATGTGAAATGTAGAGTTTTAAATGTGCCTAATCAATTCAATGATGCTACAATTTACGGAACATACAGTATACATTATGTTACACTTCATGCACACAGATGCACTTTTGGCATTATTAAAGGGATAAAAGGTAAAGGTAAAGGCAAAGGTCCCCCTGCAAATACATGCTAGTCATTTCCAGCTCTAGGGGCAGTTCTCACCTCTTTTCTAAGCCAAGCATTGTCCAAAGACGTCTCCGTGATCTTGTAGCTGGCATGACTAAATGCCAAATGTGCATGGAGAGCTGTTACCTTCTGTTCTTCCCATCACCTTCCCACCAAAGTAGTCCCTATATTTCTACTTGCATTTTTTTCGTGCTTTCGAATTGTTAAGTTGACAGAAACTGGGACAAGTAATGGGAACTCACTCCATTATGCAGCACTAGGGATGCAAACCGATGAACTGCCTACCTTCTGATTGACAAGCTCAGCATCTTAGCCACTAAGCCACTACATCCCTTATTAATCGGATAGTGAGGCTCATGTTTTTAATGTCAAGGAATCGGTATGGGAGCTGACCAATCTTTTAAGGTTTTTTTCACTATTTTTGCAGAAACATTTCTCATTTTTAAATGCTTTTTTGTTTTTATTATGTTGTCTTAGAACAACTTCCCTTTTCAAGGATGAATTAACCACCATCAGAACCCAATCATATCCACCCTCTCAGGCAGGTTTAGCTAGCTAGGAAATGCATCAGTCTAAGAAGGAGTTAGCTAAGTTCACAGTCCATTTCCATGTCCATTTCCTCAGGCTCAGCAGTCTCAACCTATTCCCAAATAACAGTGCAAGGCTGTGCTCCAAGGATCTCCATTAAACCTCAAGATGCCTGGCCCCTAACTGAGAACAAATTTTCGAACACGTGTTCTAAAAATTCCTCTGCACAGCTTTCTAGGTGAATTTGGGTTTCTCCTTCCCCACAAATACTTGGATCACCCAAAACAAAGCCAATAGGTAGTATACAGACACAATTGGGGGGGGGGTCAAGTACTATTGCTTTAAAATAGTTAGTCTTGGACTTATAACCTGTCTTTTAATGCCAGCCTGCAATTACAAAAGCCTTGAAATGCATTTATGACTATTTGCCAACTGCCCTGCAAGATCACCATTTGAAATTATCTATGGTGACTTCCCCAGCAAGTTGACCACAAATTTTCCTGTGTTAGGCTCTGTTTGACCTCGCACAGATCTATGCATCTGTGGCTGGCATGAATACCATAAACTCTGGAGCTATATCAGATCTCTGTCTCAGGAGTCAAGGAGTTTGGGCAGGGAAGTTGCTATGAAAGAGGATGGCTGGTATAATAGCAAAAGTCCCGGATGATTCTTAAAGCCCAGCTTAACAAAGAGGATCTCAAATCCACCAACCTGTGGAGCTCACCACTGAAAACTCTTATAGCTGCAGCTTAGCATGTATATTCATCTGATGTCATAATGCCAAGTGACCCTTCTCATCTCTGATTAAATGACAAATGAGCCGATTTTATTGCATGCCAATATGCCATTTAGTAGCAAAGCCAGAGCTTCTTGATGCATGCTGACCAGGCACTCAATTCAGAACTGAGGGCCAGAATGACCCAGACACTAGGCTATTTTTTTCAAAAGTGGTCCACACTTGCCCTCATACTACTGTATATTTTCCCTTGTCCATCACAGCTGTGATTTTCTTCTCCATGCAAGATTCCCAAACACTCCCCCCAGTTCCGAAACCAGGGGATCCCCACATTTTTCCCTTGCACACATTCATCAAGAGCCCTGGTGCCACAGTGGTTAGAATGCAGTACTGCAGGCTACTTCTGCTGATCACTAGCTGCCAGCAGTTTGGCAGATAAAAACTCACCAGGCTCAAGGTTGACTCATCCTTCCATCCTTCCGAGGTGGGTAAAATGAGGACCCACATTGTTGGGGGCAATATATGCTGACTCTGTAAACTGCTTAGAGAGGGCTATAAAGCACTGTGAAGTGGTATATAAGTCTAAATGCTATTTCTATTGATCTTAAAATATGAGGAAGCTGAGACATTTAGATACTTTTAGCTCACACTCTCAAAATGTATACAATACCCTTCCTTACACAACTTATCAGCATTGGCTTTTTTCACCAACCTAGCTCACTAGATTGGTTAAAGGTTGTCCCTTTCCATACACCCCACCCTTTTCAATATCCCTTAGCTCTTATTTAAGGGCAACCAACCTCCATCATAAGACTCTTCCACCCTTCACAACTTTCGTTTGGAATATAATGACATATTATGATCCATAGTTGGTGGATCTACAACAGCCCTACAGTATCTGCTCTCTGCTGTCAGCGCCTTTCCTACGGCAGTTCATCCTAATGGGGGAATCAGTCTTCCAAAGCCTTATACAGAGTCCTCTGCAGCTCCTTAATCCAAGGGTTATGCAAAGAACTAACACATACAACTGTCACTGATCTTACTAGAAGCTAAAGTTTGTAAAGCTGCAACTGTGCAAATTCATGAAACCATGACTGGGTGACATAGCAAAATTCAATCAGGTGAATTTAACATTGGTGACAAACACAAAACTGCACTCCACTTTTTCCATCAGCATTCAAGATAGCTCTTATGAGAGAGAAAGAGAGAGGGGGGAGGGAAGGAGGAGGATGTCTCTCTTCATTTTATCTGACAACAATAGCCTTGAGAAGAGATAGTTGGGTTTCACCCAATAGTTTCCACTAAAAAATTGATTTAAAAAGTTTCAGTAGTTTCCAAAAACTGAAACTGAAACTACTGAAGTTGAATTGAACCTAAGCCTTCTTCTGCTCAGTCCAATTTTTTAACCACTCACCAAAGTAATCTGACATTTAGAAAGTTACAGCTTAAACTGTAACTAAATTGGAGCAACACTTCATTAAAAACTAGACTGATAATGGAAAATACTGCCAATGTCCCTAAATTAAAGATAAATGACTCACTCTATATATAGTGCAGTAATGGAGAACCTTTTTTTCCTCGGGTGCCAAAAGACTCTGCACACATGCTATCATGCGTGCACGAGTGCCCACACCCATAATTCCATGCCTAGGGAGGGCAAAAACAGCTTCCCCCACCCCCTGGAGGCCCTCTGGAGGCCAGAAACAGCCTGTTTCCCAACTTTTGGTGGGCCCAGTAGGCTCATGTTTCACCCTCCCCTAGCTCCAAAGATTTCCCTAGAGCTGGGGGAGGGTAAAAACACCCTCCCCCATCCCCCTGAATGCTCTCTGTAATACCCTCCCAGAGCCTCTGTGCAAGCCAAAAATCAGCTGGCTGGCGCACACATGCACGTTGGAGCTGAGCTAGGGCAATGGCTCATGTGCAAGCAGATATGGCTCCGCGTGCCACCTGTAGCACCCTTGCCATATTATTATTATTATTATTATTATTATTATTATTATTATTATTATTATTCATTAGGTTTGTATGCCGCTCCTCTCCATAGACAGTGATAAAAACAATACATAATGACAAATCTAATAATTAGAATCTAAAATAGCAATTATGCATATAAAAAATCTAAAAGAGAAACCCCAATAAATAAAAGCATACATACTGCCATATTGTGCACAGAAACTACATAGGCAAGGGGAAAGTGTCTCAATTTCCCCAAGCTTGACGACAGAGATGGGTTTTGAGGAGTTTACGAAAGGCAAGGAGGGTGGGGGCAGTCCTAATATCTGGGGGAGGGAAGCTGATTCCAGAGGGTTGGGGCCGCCACAGAGAAGGCTCTTCCCCTGGGTCCCACCAGATGGCATTGTTTAGTCAACGGGATCCCGAGAAGACCAACTCTGTGGGACCTAACCGGTCGCTGGGATTCATGCCATAGGTTCACCATCACTGCTATAGTGGTTGCCATCATGTTCTTTTCATTCCAGCCCATGATCCTAGAATTTCCTGATCATCTCCTATCCAAAAACATATTTGACTCTACTTCGCTTCTTTTGAAGAATGTCTCTTCCCTTCTTTCTATTAAAATGACATAAATTTGATATGTTTGTACTGGCCTTTATTTCCAGATCAGGAAAACATTTACTTTGTAAATAGTTTTGCAGTTTTACTAACAAATCAAGAGCAACGAGATTATCTGCTTGCTACAGCTTGATGCCTTTATTTTGGTTTTTGGTTCATTTACAGATGTGTTTTACAAAACTTTTATTAGCTTTACTCAATATAAATGCAGAGTTGATATTAAAGTAGTATTAACATTTTAGTGCCTTAGTTTATTTTTGTTTATATTACATTATGAATTGAATTTTTATACAAACATCATTTTGTCACAATAAGGAAATTATTCAAAACCAATTATTTAATATTTTATTCATTTAAAAATAGGTGTGAAGCCTCCAATTTACCAGTTGTTCAATTTAGCCTCTAACCAAATATACATAGCTTTTACAAGCATTGCATTAATCGCAATGGAAAACAATTGAACCTATTTTTACCTCTCTTTTTTTCTTTTATCATTGTTGACAGAATTAGAACTACTCATTTTAGCAACTGTGGTATACATATACAGTTTCAGTTCACTTTAAATATGATTATCTTGTTAAATAGTTTTGCCTCTCGTGGTAAATGCAATTTCTTTGTGGAGTGATATGAGAAATCCAGTTTTAAATATTTATTTATTTATTTATTTACCTACTTACTTACTTACTTACTTACTTACTTACTTACTTACTTACTTACTTACTTACTTATTTACTTACTTACTTATTTAGTCAAAACATGTACAAGATAACAGGAACAGTAGGAACAACTGCGCGTTCTCCTTTCGGGGATTTTTTCAAGATGATGGGCTGCCTCTCCCCATGAACTACAGGTTTGCACAACTTCGGGGATTGGAGAGGGGATGCCCATGGGACTCACCTTATCCAATTTCCCTCGGGGTTTGGATGGTGAGCTCCTCCCACACGCTTATGGGCATGGCTCAGATACAGGTGAAGGTGGCTACCTTCACCTGGATCAGCAGGAAGGTTCGCCCAAAGTTGCCATGAATGTTTTTGACAGGTAAATTCCGCCCCATTAGTTTTGGCCTCTGCAGGTCCTTTGTTTACACTGTTATAACATTCGAATTATGTTATTTAAATTGACGTTATTCAAATTGACGTTATTTAAATTTATGCTAATTAATAAAGTGACCCATTATTAAATCCAGCTACTGTCTCAGCGTCATTACTCTGCTTCCTGGGCAATGGAGTGAGGTCAACTGTAGACAGTCTAAGGCAGTGATTCCCACCTCTTTTTGGCCTTGCCCCACCTAAACATCTCTAAAATCCTGAGACCTCTCCCCTCCCATGACGTATAATTCTTATTATTGAAAAAGTGAACTACTCGTGCGGAGGAAGCCTAAAAGGCCATTAACTTGGTTTAAACAAGGTTCCAATTGCCCTCATTAAAAATGAAATTGTCCTCTGTGGGGCGTGAGTTTAACGCACAGGTTTCCTTCACAGCATAGTTCCCTGTAAGCTGCGCAGCGCGCTATAGCGCAGGCAAATTTTAAGGACAGCGCAGAGTTTTCCAAGCTGGCGCGGAGCGGGTTTCTCCCCGACCGACAGCTGATCCGCCCCTCCCAAGCTGTTGGTGGGAGAGAAAGCCCCGGCTTCCTGGGCTCTGCCGTCGGCCGCGCCCATCTCCTCCCACGCCCTTCCGCTTCCCTTCGGTGTCGGAGGAGGCGTTGGCCTCCTTCCCAGCCGCCGTGCTGGGAGCTGCCCCCTGGAGCCAGGGGCAACGGGCCCAGAATCGGCCTCCTCCCCCACGCCGTGCAGGCCAGCAAATCGTCAAGGCTTCTGAGGTGAGCTGCGTGGCGGCAGCGGGAGGCAGAGCCAAGGGGAGGGCATGCCGGCCAGCAAAGCCGGCTTTCCGGGAAAGCAGTGTGCTTTTCAAATGCGCTGCTTTCCTGCACCTCTTTCCTGGGCAGGGGGGGGAGAAGGTGGCCGCCTCCCCACCCTGCCCAGGTAAAAGGTGTAGGAAAGCAGCGCATTTGAAAAGCGCACTGCTTTCCCGGAAAGTCGGCTTTGCTGGCCAGCACAGGGCTTGAACCCTGCACCCGTCAGCAAAGCTGGCTGCCCGCCAGCCCGATGTCTGTCCGTGTGTGTGGGGCCCCCCGAATGTGCCAGCCTGATGTCCGTCCATGTGTGTGTGGGGGTGAATCCACCATCCACGCCACCAGCCTGATGTCCGTGCGTGCGGGGGGGGGAGCCAATCCGCCAGCCACGCCGCCAGCCTGATGTCCGTCCGTGCAGGGGGGGACGAATCCGCCAGCCACGCCGCCAGCCTGATGTCCGTCCGTGCAGGGGGGGGGGACGAATCCGCCAGCCACGCCGCCAGCCTGATGTCCGTCAGTGCAGGGGGGGGGACGAATCCGCCAGCCACGCTGCCAGCCTGATGTCCGTCCGAGCGGGGAGTGTGTGAATCCGCCGGCCACGCCGCCAGCCTGATGTCCGTCCGTGCGGGGCGAATCCGCCAGCCACACCGCCAGCCTGATATCCGTCCGTACGGACATTGGGCTGGTGGGGTGGCCGGCGGATTGCTTCCCCCTAGCATGTACGGACATCGGGCTGGCGGCTGGCAGCCAGCTTTGCTGACGCCGGCCAGCAAAGCTGGCTTTCTGTGAAAGCAGCGCGCTTTTCAAATTCGCTGCTTTTCTGTGCGAGTCCCGCAGGCAGCCCAGCCGGGCGGCGGAGGAGGCCGAGGCGGAGTGGGGCTCCATGAGGCGAGCGGGCCTCGGCACGGCCTCAGCGAGGCGAGTGAGTCCTATAGAAGTGTTTGTGCCACGCCAGCCCGAATTTGAAAAGTGCGTTGTTTTCCCGGAAAGCCAGCTTTGCTGACGCCGGCCAGCAAAGCTGGCTTTCTGTGAAAGCAGCGCGCTTTTCAAATTCGCTGCTTTTCTGTGCGAGTCCCGCAGGCAGCCCAGCCGGGCGGCGGAGGAGGCCGAGGCGGAGTGGGGCTCCATGAGGCGAGCGGGCCTCGGCACGGCCTCAGCGAGGCGAGTGAGTCCTATAGAAGTGTTTGTGCCACGCCAGCCCGAATTTGAAAAGTGCGCTGTTTTCCCGGAAAGCCAGCTTTGCTGGCCGGCGTCAGCAAAGCTGGCTGCCCACCACCAACCCGATGTCTGTACGTGCTGGGGGGGGGGGCAATCCGCCGGTCACCCCGCCAGCCCAATGTCCGTACGTGCAGGGGGGGGCGAATCCGCCGGCACTGCCGCCAGCCCGATGTCTATCCATGTGGGGGGAGGCGCGAATCCGCCGGCCACGCCACCAGCCTGATGTTCGTCCGTGCGGGGTGTCTGTGTGAATCCACCGCCCATGCCACCAACTCGATGACAAAGAGGGAATGAAAGAGGGAGAGAAAGAAAGAGAGAGATATAAAGGATAGAGAGAAAGAGGGAATGAAGGAGGGAGAGAAAGAGAGATGTATAAAGGATAGAGAGAGAGGGAGGGAGAGAAAGGAAAGAGAGAGAAAAGGAGGGAGAGATAGAGGGAATGAAGAAGGAAGAGAAACAAAGAAAGAGTGAGAGATATAAAGGATAGAAAGAGGGAGGGAGGGAGAGAAAGCGAGGGAGGGAGAGGAGGGAGAGAAAGAAAGAAAGAAAGAGAGAGATATAAATGATAGAGAGAAAGAGGGAGGAAGAGAAAGGAAAGAGAGAAAAAGAGGGCGAGAAAGAGGGAATGGAGGAAGAGAAAGAAAGAAAGAAAGAGTGAGAGATATAAAGGATAGAGAGAAGGAGGGAGGGAGAGAAAGGAAAGAGAGAAAAGGAGGGAGAGAAAGAGGGAATGAAGGAGGAAGAGAAAGAAAGAGTGAGAGCTATAAAGGATAGAGAGAAAGGGAGGGAGGGAAAGACAAAGAGGGAATGAAGGAGGGAGAGAAAGAAAGAGTGACAGATAGAAAGGATAGAGAGAAAGAGGGAGGGAGAGAAAGGGAGGGAGAAAAAGAGGGAATGATGGAGGGAGAAAGAAAGAGACATATATAAAGGATAGAGAGGAAGAGGGAGGGAGAGAATGGAAAGAGAAAGGGAGGGAGAGAAAGGAAAGAGATGAGAGAGGAAGGAGGAAAGAGAAAGGAGGGGGAGCGAATTATGGATGTCAGAACTCGCGTACGCCTGATAGTGTGCGCTCACACTTTATTTATTTATTTATTTATTTAGACTTCTATGCCGCCCAGTCCCAAAAGGACTGCTGCTCAGACACTATACCTTTCTGCCCACACCGGGAAAAAATTAGAGGGAACACTGCTTCACAGAAGCAACTTCTTTTGCTGTTGCTGAAATTTCTCAAGGATTATAACAAAATTAAAGTTGGACTATAAGTGCCCTTATAACTGTAGCCACTAATAGCAGTATCAAACCTTTGTCTACGAAGTGCATACAAAAAGTCTGGGTGAAAAAACTGCTTCTGTTTAAGCAACAAATCAAATATGTATTATTCAATCCTTAAAGGCTCACTGCACATTCAAATAATTATAACAGAGTGGTCTAAACAAAAAATAAATGATAATCTGGTGTTGCAATACAACTGACCATTAAATTCTGCAGATGGTATATTTTATTAATTACTGATCTGTTTCTTCCACTTCTCACCTTTTGATATTATTTCTCTAAAGAAGATACTAAATGCTTTTGGAAATAGGTCAATCCCAAGAAAAATAATAATATAAATAATTGTTGTTTTTTAAAGAATACATGCTTGCTATTATACAGAACAAAATCAATTCTAATCTGGCTTGAAATTCAGGTGCAATAAATCATTTATGTAGCATATAAAAGTGATAATAAAAATTGCACTGTTAATTAATCCAGCGGTCATAGATAAGAACATGCAATGGATATACAGTGATCCCTCGATTATCGCGGGGGTTATGTTCCAAGACCTCCCGCGATAATCGATTTTCCGCGGTATAGTGGTGCAGAAGTAAAAACACCATCTGCGCATGTGCACCCTTTTTTTCCATGGCCGCGCATGCGCAGATGGTGGAGCCGGGGAGCGACGAAAGTGCAGAAGCCGACAAAGATTGCTTTGAATGTCGGCTGCCCCTGCCCCCCCAGCACCCGCCCGCCCGCCGTTCACCCCGCCCGCCCGCCCGCCTGTTCACCCCGCCCGCCCGCTTGCTCGCCACTCGCCCGTTCACCCGCCCGGCCGGCCGCTCGCCCGTTCATCCGCCCGGCTGGCCGCTCGCTCGCTCGCCGCTCGAGAGCAAGAGGGGGAGAGATAGAGAAAGAGAGAGAAGGAAAGAAAGAGATGAGAGAGGGAGGAAGAGAGTGTGAGAGAGGAAGAAGCAAGATAGAGAAAGAGAGAGAGAAAGAAAGATGAGAAAGGAAGGAAGAGAGTGAGAGAGAGGAAGAAAGAGAGAGAGAGAAGAGTGGAAGGAAGAGAGAGAGAAATGATAGAAAAAAGGGGAGAAAAAAAGAGAAATGAGAAAATGATTGAAGCAGAGAATGACAGGAAAGAAAGAGAAAGAGACAGAGAAGTGACTCTTGGTGATGACGTATGACATCATCGGGTGGGAAAAACCGTGGTATAGCCAAAAAACTGTGGAGTATTTTTTAATTAATATTTTTTTTAAACCGTGGTATAGCGTTTCGCGAAAATCGAGACCGTGAAAATCGAGGGATCACTGTAAAGAAAAATTCAATATTTTGTTTGTTACTAAAATTAATACTCTAGACAAAATGAAATCTTGCAAAATAAATACACAACTCTATATCTGATAAGAATCTGATGTTTTTACAAAATTATTTGTAAATTAATAATAATGTTCTGTATTGTGTTGTAGAGCTAATAATTTAAATTTAGCCTAGGTGTCTTTAATTTTTGTTTTTAATGTTAGTTGGACAGAATACAGATGCAGATATTTGTTCTTAGAAATTTGTGATAATCCTTTTCTTTTTCTATGTCATCAAAACATTTTATTATGCCCATATCAAACATTTAATACAGGGGGGTTCTATAGCGCCCGAAGCGCTACTGGTATTTCCTCTTCAGTTAAAATGACTTTTTAAAAAAAGTATAGAAATGGTGGATTTTATATTATAAATAATGCTTAGCAGTAAGCATTTTAAAGTTATGCTATTTTTATGTGTTATTCTCATTCATTGACACCGTTCAGAGTCCTTCGGGAGTTGGGCAGCCTATAAGAACAATAAATAAATAACAATAAATAAATAAATCTGTTCATACAATAATTAATATTGACACTATTGATAATTAGTATTGATTTCTTATTATTGAAAAATGTTCACTATATTTAATATCTGCCATCCAACTGGTGTAAATTCTTATTGATCACATAAATAGATTTCTTCTATATCTTTCTTGATCCTTCAGGTCTTTTGATGCTGTACGATTATCACTGCCATTCAAAACTGGTTGCTGATCAATGGTGGCAAAGAGGGAAGTGGTACAGATACACATTCACATTTTCTTCATGCATTGCTTTGCAATTGGAGTCTCACTGACTCTGTACATAATCACTTTTCATCAAAGTACTTCTTTTTTACTGGTTAACTGTATTTGTATTGAACCAACATTTACCCATTCAATCCTGATAAATCTTCTTGTTTTACCATACAAGCACACACACAATTTCTTTAAAAATATATTCATACACCATTCAACTTTCTTTTTTTTTCAACTCTCATTTCTATTGTTACATCCAACTGTCATTTGGAATGTTTGATTATATTTACATTTCTCCATCCGTTGTCCCATTTTTAGTAATTTTTTAACCAAGTTACACAAATTCTACTATTTGCTCTAGTTTCTGTTATTTATATTTATATTTTCACTCCAGATTCCCTGTCACTTATGGTGATACATTAATTTTCATATCCATGTTTCTTATTGTATCGTGCATGCTGTCTAACATTCATTATAAATCATTCAGGTTTTCAAGTCAACAACAGAACTTCTTCTGCACTAAATAAATACATCTACATTTATATTCTCAACCAATGCACATTAGCATCATCACAAATATTCCTTATACATTTATGTATAAATAAATTAAAAATAACCAAGGTGACATCATACATCCTTCTTATGTTAAACCGTTCTCTAAGCATACAATTTATTCTATACACAATTTATCTCCATCATACAATGCTATTATCACACTCAGCAATCAACTTTCAATTCCCTATTCATTCAAAATATTCCATAATGCTAGTTTGTTCATTTTACCAATGTACTTTCTTTAAGTCAATTTTTCTTAAATTCATTCATTTCTCTATAACCTTCTAAAGATTAAAAAAAACATGTACAGTCTGGAAAACCTTGCAGTACTCTTTTTAAATGTCAATATTCATCTCATACTCTCTCAACTAGAATTCCACAAAATATTTTCTCTATCCTTCCTTGCATTCATTCTTGCTACTTTCCCCTTTATTTATTTACCAAAAGTACTCATATCCTGCTAATTTATCAAATTCCAATTTATCACCTTATACAACATTATAAATATCTAGGCACTTAAGCTTTAAATGTTTGTTACATAATCAAACTTTTACCAGTTTCCAAAATGTCAACACAGTGGGAAACATCTTGACCTCAAAGGGCCAACTACTTGAAAAGGCTGGGGGCATCAGCAAGAAATCCTATTTCTAGGTTTCCAATTTGTTCTAATCTTCCAAAGAAGGAAACCCAAAATAGTGTTGCTGTACTGCATATACATTTTAGCAAACAAAATATCAAAATAAGACAATGTCAAAATAAGCTTGAGCTCAAGCTATTTGGGACTTTACAAAGTTTAGAACTAAGACGCCTTAAACAAGATCTAAGTATTGCCCACAAGATCATATGCTGCAACGTCCTGCCTGTCGGTGACTACTTCAGCTTCAACCACAACAACACAAGAGCACACAACAGATTTAAACTTAATATTAACCGCTCCAAACTTGACTGTAAAAAATATGACTTCAGTAACCAAGTTGTCGAAGCGTGGAACTCATTACCGGTCTCCATAGTGTCATCCCCAAACCCCCAACACTTTACCCTTAAATTATCTAGGGTTGACCTATCCAGATTCCTAAGAGGTCAGTAAGGGGTGAGTACAAGTGCACTAGAGTGCCTTCCGTCCCCTGTCCTATTGCTTTCCTATATCTCCTATACCTTTCTTCTATTCCTATATCCTTTTTTCTATTCTTTCATTGATATGTTCTATTACTTTATCTTCTTTTGTATTATTTCTTAGATATATTTTACTATGAGTATCTCCTCTATAACCTTCATCATGTATTTTACTATGTGTATTAAGATATATACCCACTAAAACCCTCATTGTGTATTGGACAAAATAAATAAATAAAATAAATAAATAAATAAGATCCTATTCTTAGATTGCATTTGGAAATTTATTGCCTCAATGGTATGTCCAAAATAGTTATGCTACTGAATTAGTTTTCAGAAACCAGAATGTGGACTGCTTAATTCTGAACCAACTAAAATTTTAAAGTGGTCTTCAAGGCTCCCTATGTAAGCTCTGTTGCAAAAAACAGGGTGGGATCCAGTTAAAGATCCTGTAAAGTAAAATAGCCAATCTATCTTGCTGTGATTCAGTCTCACCCATTCAATCCCTTATCATTTTCAATTTGTTACATTACCTGCCTAAGCTAAGCTCAAGATACAGTATATAATCAGTATCATCAACATATTGACATTTAGCTTTTCACCCACTTCCAACACAAATAGTTATGTTCATAAAAATTGCTCTGCATCTTCTCCAACTGCATCTTTAATCTCCTTGTTCCCTGATCACATTCTTTACAACTCTTTCTCCATACACAATTATACAGCAAACTTTACTCATCTTTATTTTTGCAGCAATCATTCTTTTCACAGGACTTTTTTTTTTCATCCACAGCTTTTTTTCATTCAATTAAACTTCCCCTTTCCTACTTCTCTTAGCAGCATTCCACCTGTAACATTATTTTTCATTCTTCCTGAAGTAGCTTCTATATATTCCTTCCTTAATGTTGACTTTTCATTCATTCTGTTGAAGATATTTCAATATTTTTCATATAACAGTTGTGTTTTCTCTTTTTACAGTGTTACTTCCAATCTCAGTTCTTTACTTATTTCCTTTTCTGTAATACATTTACCCCTAAGATCCTTTCTTGACACACTCTCCTATTCTGTATCCTTTCTTCATTGTATTCTTCATTTTCTAAAGTTTTCATCATAAGCAGTGAATAATCATTTTAGATATATATTAATTTAATTGTCACATATACATGTGAATAGACTTAGGCTTAAAACAAATATTCAAAACAAATATTTAAGCAGATATTCATTTGTCATAATTTTCATTCATTCTGAGGTTTCTAATGAGCTTAATGAGTACATCAGTTCTCTCCAGTCTCATTTTCATCAGTCCTTTCAATTCATCTAGCTAAATATTTTTTTTCTGTAATACATTGATCCAATAATCTTTCCCTGCACATTTCTGGTTCTTCAATTATCACTATACAATATCACTAACGGGTAGATTTCTATTTTCATGCACATCTACCACCCAGATGACATCAGTGCATATTTATTGAGACACATGTTAGCCTTTCATTCATAATTAAACTTATACCATTACATCTCATTCTGAACTGCTAACTACACACATAGACAGCATCTGCTACAAATTCTAGGCACTTATTGCAGCTGTAAATCTTTAGCTGTAGTAACAAAGCACATTGCAGACTTAAACCATCCTGCTGTAAGTCATAAAAAGCAGGGAGAAAAGAGAGACAAATCAAAGACTCTAAAAGGATCCAATTCAACACAACACATGCACAGTTTCAGGAAGTAATGTTCTTTGTCACAAAGAGCTAGTCAAGCTGTCATTTTACCAGTTTCACTGATTTGCTGGGTCAAGTTTATTTCTTTCAAGTGGGTGGCTTGCCCTTCTTTGTAATGTGTTATATATTGCCAGCATTGGCACTTTGCCTAACTCAAGATCTGATCTGTTGTTTCAGTCTGCACCTGTATCTTCCAGAGTTCCTCTTCCACCAATTCATTCAGTTTTGTTTATCCCTGTGGTGAAGCCTGAGACTCCATCTGTGCAAAGTTTTCAGCTTCTAAATCCGAACACCCACACCGATCCCAGACAACATGTAATTCCACTCAGACTACTTTCATGCAGATCAATTGCAACTCCCGCCTTTAGTTTTTGGTTTCACAGACACACAACTTACTTATTATTACTATTTTCATTTATTAATTCATACTAGTTATCGCTCTTAAATTCCAAGTTACAGTCTTCCATATGATTCTCTAGGTCAATGGTTCCCAACCTTTTTTTGGCCATGGCCTACCTCTAAAATCTCTAAAGTCTCTAAAGTCTCTAAAATCTCTAAAGTCTCTCAAGTCTCTCAAATCTCTCAAATCTCTCAAATCTCTAAATTAGAGATTTTAATCTCTGCTGACCATCATAACTATACTGACTGTCAAGGCTTTTGTGTAATGCATTTTACTCTATGGAGAAACTGTAGCCGAAATGTCATTGTTCCAGCCCTCCAAAACTAAGAAACAGAAATAAAAGATTTGATTGACTGTTTTTAATTCTTGCAGACCTGGAAACATTGGCACATAGCAACCAAAACAAAGCCATAATTAACCGTTGCTGCTTTCTTGCCAATTAACCTGCCCCATGCACATCTGCCCTACCCACAGGGCTGTTGTATGCTTGAGAGGCCTGTGAGGCCTGGAATCTTTCTGTTGGGCCTAGTTCTTTCTTCTGCTGCAGGCCTGCTCTCTAGGATTGTTGTCCAGCTGCTTCATCATTAACCTCCCACACCATGGGTCTACTATTTTTCATTATCCTTGTAAGCCTCCCTAGTCCCCACCCCAGAATGGCAATCCCACAATGGTCCGCCGGAGGGCTCACCATTTCAAGGGTTGACACTAGGTTTAAGTTATAGCTGTGTCATGTGCAGAATTTCCTACAGTTCTAATCAGATCTGACATCTGTAAATCAATGTTCCATGTGCAACCAAAGTTTGTTTTTTACTCCAACCCTGCTTATGGATTTTTTTTTCACTGCCCCTTAAAAAAAATTCTCAATGCTTAATTTATTATCTCTATCTCTATCTCTATCTCTATACCTACCTACCTACCTACCTACCTACCTACCTATATATATATATATATATATATATATATATATATATATATATATGTCACATGTTTTTTGCTGAATTTAAAATTAAGGGAGACTAGGATAGATCTATTTCGGCCTTATTTTGGCCTCATCAGCTAGCCATACCCACTGGGACTTGAACCTGCAACCTTTGCCTTGTAAGGCAGAGAATTATCCTCTAGGCTACAGTTTCCAATCCCTTCAGCTCTGCACCAGGGAAGGGTTACATATTTTTGTGTCGAATCACCCTGGTGTATCGAAGGAACATCACAGCTCCTTATTTGCCTCTATACTATATGAGAATATAGTATATTATGTAATAGGATGGGGGTTTTCTTATATAATGTACAATATATAGTTTGGATAAAATATAATTACAATAGTAATATAGTTATACGGTTTGCACAAGGATATTCAAAGACTATGCTAAAGATAACTGATTGATTTGATACTGTATGTATATTTTACCTATGCAGTGCCTTTTAAGTAATGTTAAATTATTTTCAGAAAATCATTAATTGAGGAGTCAAACATTGAAATGATATTGAAATATCATTTATTGAAATATCGTTTATTGAAATATTGAAATATCAATTTCATCAACATGATTAAATGTTTGAAGAGGCTCCTCAAGAGGCCATATATTGTGTTATTGTCAAATCTTGTCTTTTGATATAAAGCTGATACAATGAATAAAAATTGACAAATGTCATTATGTCAACCTCTAGAATCAGACACACTTCAAAAGCCCATAATCAACATCCTTGCAGCAGTCCAAATCCCTCGGGGTCAGAGTGGGGTGGGGGGACACAATGAAATGGCACACCACTGGATTTTTTAAAAGTGTTTCACTGAAATATTCCAAATGGGCATTTCTTTCTGTTTCCATTTCTAAAAATATACTAAAACTTCTTTCAATTTAGGGAACAGAACTATATTGAAGATGAAAACTGGTAAAGCAAAGAAATTTATGGCTTAGCACACTGACAATTTTATTGTAGGTATGCATACCTGCATGCATGCATGCATATATGTAAAAAATTCTTCTGTTTTAACACCGAGGAGAAGCTTTTAAAAGGAAGATACAAAGTTTGAAATGTGCAAAAGTCAACCCTCCATCTCCCACTCTGTATTAATTAGCGCTATATCATTATAACTCTTATTGTTGCTTTATATTAACTTCTCCTTTAAATGTGTTTTGTTTCATAGCCGTTTCCTTGAAGGAAGCTATTTTCTAAAAAGGGTTTTGTTATTGTTCCAGCATTTTCCTCTTTTTTTCCTCATTAGCTGAATAATATGTGTTCTGTTTTCAAAATATATAAAGAAGAAAGATCTGCATATATTTGGCAAATGTTTTGATATGACTCATCATGTTTCAATATGATCTTACTGATTCTTATTTTGGTAAAATATGAGGTTCTAGAGAATTCCTTTCTGAGTTTTTTTGTGATCATATTGATATTGATAGTTTCTAATGTATAATTATTTGAATCAAACTCCTGGAGCAAAAAGTTTTCAAATATGTTTTTAACATTTCTGTTTTATCTTTAAGTGCCACATGTTGAAGATTCAAAAGCATACTTATTTCAAATCCTTCTTTCTTTTGCCGCCTACCTCATCATATCAATCATCTCTCTTGTACTGGGTTTGGCCTATGGAGTGAACAATGTTTTTTTAAAAAAATAAAATAAAACTATCTTACCCTACCATGAAAATTTAAACCAATTGCATCTGTCTTTGTATGTGCATGTATCTCTATGTTTGTATGTACAAACCAGAAAATTCTGAAGATAATAATAAAAACTCTGTCGAAATCACATATATACACACACACGTGTTTTTTTCTGAATTTTGAAAATTAAGGGAGACTAGGATAGTATCTATTTTGGCCTTGGTCTGTCCTCATCAGCTAGCCATACCCTCACTTGGATTTGAACTTGCAGCCTTTCCCTTGTAAGGCAGAGAATTAACCTCTAGGCTACAGTATCTAATCCCTTCAGCTTTGTTCTAGGGAAGGGTTATATGTTTTTTTTCTGTTGAAGCATCCTGGTATATTGAAGGAACATCACATATACAGTGATCCCTCGTTTTTCACGGGGGATGCGTTCCAAGACCACCCATGAAAAACGAATTTCCACAAAGTAGAGGAAAGATATTTTTTATGTATTTAACGAGTATTTGAACTTTTAAAACCCACACTTTGCATTAAACAGTCATTCTATAATGTTTCTCAGCTGGAACTACATGTGATATCCTACCAGTTTCTTTAATAGAGTACAGTAGTACTGTAGAAGAATTTTATTAATTTTTAATGGATTTAAGTTTGAAAACCCATGAAATAGTGAATCTGCGAAAGATGGACCATGAAGTAGTGAGGGATTACTGTATATGTATGTATGTATGTTAAAGAATATTTTTTTAAAAATCTAAAAAGTTATAAGACTAAAATTAAATACCATCAAATAATTATAATATATTTAATCTGTTTAGAAATATTGCTTGAAATATAGAAATTATACAACTTTTCTAAATGAACCAGATGAAGAAATGAACATGGAACCATTTATTAAGAAATCATCTCTTGACTACCAAGGATCAGCTTACCTTTTAAAGTTAGCAGCCTGCTCCATCACCAAGGCTGAAAAACCATTGAATGGGACAACTTGTCACAGCCAACTTGCTATGGCCAATTCATCTCAGGACAACTCACTGTGGGACAATTCAACAATTCAATTTAATAATTTCAAATATTTAAATTTATGACATTCAATTTTTATTTCATCCCTCATTTGGCATCCTTTCTGTAATGATTCTATTCAACTATTTCTTTCATATTAGTGTAACACTTGTCCTGTGGTGAGTCAGCTTGCAGCAAGTTGGCCACAGTGAATTGGCTGCGGCGAGCTGTCATAGACACAAAAAACCTTTGACTTTTCTTGTTGAACTGTTTCCAACTTAGCAGTTACAACATCTTTATAAGTCTAACCTCTTGTATTGAATTGACTTATTTCCTCTCAGATCCTTATCCCCTTTTCTTGTTATTTACACCATTTTGATCAGAAGTCTGAAGAGGAGATTCCTTAGCTGTTTAATGTATACTCAGTGCTAGTGCTTAAAAGGTATTGAGTAATAATTATGTTAACAAGAAAAACACAGGAGGTGCCCTCAGAACTATGAACACCCAAATGAAATTTATATTAGGTTTTATTTATTTATTAATTTAAATGTTTTCTAGGACCCTGCTGAAACTTAGAAGTCTTTATATCTTCTAGCTTAACTGACAGCAAAAAATAAAGCAGGTGAACTTGTAAAAATGAGTCGGTAGCTCAGGGAAAGAAAACAGTAATTTTAAAAAATCTGCCTGGTTTTAAGTCTGTGAACCTCTGCACATGAAGCAAATAACTATACACTACTGATAGATTCTTCTAATAACAACTGCAGTCAAGATTAGAGAATGAAACCTGGGAGAAACATAAGAAAGGAATGCTTATTTTAAAGCTGTTTCCTGCAAGTATATAGATGTTGATGCTTAACTTTGTAAACAAGCCAGTTGTGTGCAGTTAGATCTAGGCAGAAAAATAATTGGCAATTAGTTTTCTGGCATGGAGAATTCAGATGGCACAGTGGTGGTGATGAGGAGCATTTTTCTATAGGCAGTCCCAATAGTTGGTTAGCCTGAATTGAGTAACTGGGAAGCCTCTGCTGAAGCATCCCAGTGTCAAAAGAATCGTCTTAAACTGGTTCAGAATCCAACAGAATCAGCACAAGACAGGATCATTTTCTGATCGCATTATGGTTATGCTCTTTAATTAGGGTCACACATTCCATTAGGTCACAATCTGCTTTTGTTTATGTTATGACGTTTATTTATTTTTATTTTTTTATTTATTTTGTCCAATACACAATGAGGGTTTTAGTGGGTACATCTATATACACATAGTAAAATACACAATGAAGGTTATAGAGGAGATACTCATAGTAAAATATGTCTAAGAAATAATAGAAAAGAAGGTATAGTAATAAAACATATCAATGAAAGAATAGAAGAAGAGATATAGGAATAGAAGAAAGGTATAGGAGATATAGGAGATCAATAGGACAGGGGACGAAAGGCACTCTAGTGCATTTGTACTCGCCCATTGATGAACACAGCCCTTGAGTTTTGAAATCTATGGTTTATGGCACACCCAACAAATCACAAAATCTAACACCATGGTTGAATGAGTACAATAAGTGAACTAGTCAAAACTTGTAATTCCAAAGCTCTACAAAAGCTTTGATGATCAAATAGTCAATCTCTGAAAGGGATTAAAAAGTGAAGTTAATGAACTTAGTGTCCTTCAAGGACTCCACTTGTGAGTCTGATGACTGATCCCTTCATCTACTAATGCTCAATCCTCAAATCCAGTGTCCTCATGAGGGACAGCTGTTTCCAGATGTGGGTCATCTCCCACCCTTTCCTTATCTAGAGGGATTCCAAAGAACCAATCTGTTTACCAGTTCTTCCGTCTTTGCTTTTGTTATCATTTCCAGCATCCTAGAGATTGGTTTAGCTTGCCATACTTCCACTGGAAATTTTTTTATTTCTTCAATTTGTATGCCACCCAACTCCCTAGGGACTCTCGGTGGCTCACAACCAAAAATCCTACACTTGTGACTGTTAAGACATTGCCTTCCTTTCTCTTGTTCATTATAAAATAGTTGCTTTATGTAATCATGTCTGGCATGAAAGTATGACTATTGCTTATTCTGGGAGTTTTGGTTGCTGTTTGAGAAATAGCAATGCTACTGAACTACAGTAAAAACCTTTTAAAAAAACCTTTTAAATACGCATTAGTTTTCTATTCTATTTTCTATTCATATTAGCTTTATGGTTAGAACTCACCAACTTAAGAATATTCAACTGTGAAACCCTACTCTAAAATATCTAAGCGTCTCAACTTTCATAAATATTTCAGATAATATATAAACAAAACAGCAAACAGCAATAGTGCAACCTTCTTGGATAGTCTATGCATTCCAAATATATTGGTATAGAGAACTGTGTGCATTGGGGAAAAAGAATAAAGCTTGGCATTTTAAATAAACTGGACTGTATAATCAACCAGGATGAATTTAGTTTGATTTTTATATGTATACTGTCAAGAATATCCTGCTGGGTGTTTCACCATAATGAACTCCACCTGGATAGTCTGTAAATCTAAAGCGGAAGTCGGATTCAAAGCTGTTCCTTGTTATTTCACCACATCTTTGAGGGAACAAGCTCTAATTTGATCATTAAGTGACTATCGCATCAAGCCAAGTGAGAAATGGCCTCCTTAAAGTGCCACGTCAGATTTTTATGGGCTGAGTGCCACATCAACAATTTCGTTAAAGAGTTTTGTCCCTTTCTATTATGAAAGAAGAAATAATTTTTAGTTCCACTAAAAAAAAAATTTGGACCAAGTGATACGAAAACCTTTATTTTGTAGGATAGCTAAAGCTGGAATTATAAATACTGTTAGGCCAACTGAACTGTCAGAACTGAAATTCAGTGTTGCCAAGTTCAAGATGCTATTCATTGCAAGCTGGTTGGAGAGTGAATTTATCACCGAGGCTATATATGAGATTGATTATGTCTCTATTTCCTAGCCTTAGAAAGGATTTTCTTGATATATTTTACTTTTAATATATAGAGAGTACTTAACTACTACATATATGTGAACTATACTATGAGTCAAAGGATGCCTCATCTATTTAGTCAGAGCAAAATTAATAGTTAATAGGTCTATATTTGAATTTATTACCTTCAAATGTGTTATTCTCTTAATACTCTCACTGATCTCATGCTAGTTGGCTAAAACACAATTGAATCAATGTATTTAAAAAACTTCAAATAAATGATGTCTAAAGATGTCCTGATTAACTATTAAAATTCTAATGTATCTGTAACAAGTGCAGACAGTCTATTATTCAGTTTCCATTATTTCTTTTCTATGAAAAGTCTCATTTCCTATCCACTATGCATGCTAGAATAGATATTTGCAGGTATACCTAACGCAGAAGAAAAGTAGGAACATAGATTAGAAAAATGTACTTATAGTAACTGAGGCCTTATTATAACATAGCAGTTTAATAACCAACGTGCCAGCAGAGGCAGGTACAGGCTTAAAACAATCATGAATACACAGGCTTTTATACAGCTCGCTGCCTGAGGCAGCTACCAATCCGAACAGTGGAAAGTTCCCGCTTACATTGTAACTGGGGCTTACGCGCCCAATCAGCACCCTGGAGAGGGACGAGCGAGCGCGGCTCTGACAGCCGTCTGTTACTATGCGGACACAGCACTCCTATCCCCTTGGCTAACACAAACATAATCTTTTAAATATGACGGTCTGCGGCAGATTCTTTCAGAGTGCCGGGGCTCTGCGGAATGCCCTAAACTTGGTTCCAAGGCCGGTACCGTTTGGCTAAGTTGGGGAGTCTGAACCACCTCTGCTTCCTCGCTGTCTGCTGCAGCTGATTCCCCGGAACTCCTGGCTGCAGTGGGCGGTCCCTGGAAACTCTTCCCGTGAATCTCAATGGCCCCCGGGTCTCCACAAATCCCTCCTTTGTTCAGCCTGATCTGATCCAGGTGCCTTCTCCATATTCGTCCATCCCGTAACTCCACCTCGAATGAGTGGGGCCCCAGTTCCCTGCACACCATACCTGTTTCCCATGTCTTTTGGCCGGAATAGGCACGGGCAAACACCGCATCTCCCACTGATACCTCTCGCCCTGCAGATTCTGGCCATTGCACCGCCGCTGTATACCCCGGGTGCATCCTATCAAGGATTATTCTTAGCTTGTGACCCATCAAGAGTTCCGCCGGGGTCCTACCTGTAGTTACACATGGGGTAGTGTGTTGGGCCAGTAGTACATCAGATAACTTCTCTTTCCAAGAACTCTGGGGCATCCTTTTGAGAGATTCCTTTACTGAACGAACTGCCCGTTCTGCCTGACCATTACTGGCCAGATGCCAAGGCGAGGTCAAGGCATGCCTGATGCCCGCTGCTGCTAAGAACGACTCGAAGAGGACAGATGTGAATTGCAGGCCATTGTCCGAGACTAATAGGTCCGGAAATCCATGTGTGGCGAAAAGGGCCATCAGGGAATCAATAACTGCCTGCGATTGAGTGGACTGTAAATGGGCCACTTCCACCCACTTGGAAAAGGCATCCACAGTTATCAAAAAGGTTTGCCCCATGAAGGGGCCAGCCAAGTCTATGTGTAAGCGCGTCCAGGGCCTTATGGCGGCTCCCAAGCCAAAGGTTCAGCACGGGGGGGCATAGACCTGCTCTCCTGACACACAGCGCAGTCAGCAACCCGCTGTTCCACCTTCTTATCCATACCTGGCCACCATACGTAATCCCTTGCCAGGCCCATCATTCTCACAATGCCAGGGCGACCCTTGTGCAAAAGAGCCAACACCTGGTTCCGCAGCCTGCCTGGTATAACTACTCTGCCATCCCTCAAAAGAATTCCCTTCTCAACTGAGAACTCACTGCGACAACGAAAAAAAGGAACATAAAGTTCAGCTGGGGCAGAGACTTGCCACCCCCTCAGGACCCATTGCCTTACCTGGGCTAAAATCCGATCTTTCCCAGTCTCCCTGGCCACATCTGGAGCGGCCAACACCAAAGGTCCTTCTGATAATGCTAAAACGGAGCTAGCGGGAGCGGGGTCTGCTAATTCTTCGGCTACCGGGCATCTGCTGAGAGCGTCAGCGTGCGCGATGTGGCGACCTGGTTTGTATGTCAAGGTATAAGTGTAATTGGCCAGAAAAATGATCCAGCGCGTCATACGCGGGCACAACACTATTGGGCTCTGGCAGTTACTGGCTAATAACCCCAATAATGGCTGGTGATCGGTCACTAACTCGAATTTCCTGCCGTACAAATACTCATGGAAACGGCGGACTCCCGCTACAAGTGCTAATGCCTCCTTATCTATCTGCCCGTAGTTCCTTTCTGCCTTGGCTAGGGTTCGGGAAAAGAACACTAATGGGGCTTCAGCTCCGTTGGGCAACTGGTGGCTAAGGACTGCTCCCACACCGTATTGGGAAGCATCGCAAGTGAGGACTAGCGGCAAACTTGGGGAATATTGGGCCAGGACATTGTTTGAGGTGAGTATCCGTTTAACCGCCCCAAATGCGGCTTCCTCCCGCTCACCCCAGCGCCAGGGAGACCGCCTGTCAAATAGCCGGTGTAAAGGTTCTGCCACAGAAGCCTTGTGCGGGATAAAAACCGCATAAAAATTCAGAAGCCCCAGGAAGGCCTGTAGTTCCACCTTTGACTGGGGTCTGGGGGCATCCCAGATCGCCCTTGTTTTCTCCGGGGTGGGATGGATTCCCTTCCCATCCACCCTGAATCCCAGGAAGTCAACCTCTGGCACCCCAAAAACACATTTTTTTTATTTAAGTTTCAAATCCGCCTCTTGAAACTTGGTCAGAACTTTCTTAACCCTCCATAACAATTCATCTTCGGAACTCCCCGAGACCAGGACGTCATCAAAGTAGGGCACAGTTCCCTCCAGCCCATACAATAAACGTTCCATCAACCCCTGAAAGATCCCAGGGGCAATAGAGACCCCGAACTGTAATCGATGGCATTTAAACACCCCCCTGTGGGTAATAATCGCCTGGGCCTCTGCTGTAATGGGGTCGACGGGGAGCTGCTGGTATGCTTGAGACAGGTCAAGCTTGGCAAAAACTCTGCCATTACCCAGGGTGTGGAGTAACTGCTGCACCACAGGCAGCGGGTACGAGTGGTGGGCCAGTGCCTTATTGACAGAACACTTGTAGTCTCCGCATAACCTTATGCCCCCATCCCCCTTGAAAGCGATAACCAGCGGGGTCTCCCATGCCGCTTGGTCAACCGGCTCCAACAACCCCTGAGCAATCAGCCGGTCCAATTTAGCGTCAACCTTGGGTCTGAGGGGAATGGGAACTCGGCGGGCTTTTAGCCGCACTGCGGGCACTTGGGGGTCGAGGCTAAAAGAAATTGGGGTCCCGGTGTAACAACCCAAATCATTATCAAACACTGAGGGAAATTCCTTAGCCAATTTGTCAAAGGCAGACCCCCCCATCACTGCATTAACCCCTGAGACAGACAGACAGACCCAGAGACTTAAACCAGTCTAGCCCTAAAAGGTTGGAAAATGGCCCGTCTACTACGATCAGAGGCAAGTTGCCCACGAAAGTCTTAAACCTAACTGGAAATCTACCCTCGCCCAGGACCGGAATCGGGGCTCCTTGGTAGTCCCTTAAAGTCAAGTTACATGGTTGCAGTCGACCCTTACTCAGTCGAGGAACACACCGCTTCAGGGTGGCCCAGGAAACCAATGAATGTGCCGAGCCGGTGTCCACTTGCATGGCACACGACGCTTCCCCGAGACGAACTGTCACTGAGATCTTCTCCGGCGAATCAGACGTCTCCCTGACAAAAGTGGTCGCCGGGCGCGGACAGCTGTAGACAGCGTTGCAATCTTCCCTCCTGTTTGAGGAAAATCTCCTCTGCCATCGGGGATTGAAACCTTGGGACTCCCTCTGCTCTCTTGATGGGGCAGGTGGGGATCTGCGGAAATGGCAGACCCAAGCAATGTGGCCTTTGGCACCACAACGCCGGCAAGCCGCGTCCCTAAAGGGGCAATTCGACCTAAAATGGTTGCCCCCGCATCCCCGGCACGGCGACAGAGGGGGACGGGGACGAGCGGCCAGTGGATCACGACCCCGGGAAGCCCCCAGCCGGCAAACTTCCTCCTCCTCAGCCTCACTGTTATCCTCTTTCTCAACAGGGGTTTTTTGTTTGTCAGGCAAGGCAGGCCCTTTGGCCATAGTATTCACGGAGCTGTCCATGGCCGCCAAAGACTGGGTTGACAGCTCAAAGGCACGAGCTTCAGCCAGAGCTGCCTGAAAAGTTAAGTCTCGGGTGGCTAGAAGGCGCCGCTTCAGGCGACCATCTCGTACTCTAAACACAAGTCTGTCTAGTAAATAGTCATTTAAATCGGAGAATTCGCAATATAAAGCTGCCCGGCGGAGAGCGGCTACAAAGTCATTAATGGACTCTCCTTCTGCCTGATTCCTTTGGTAAAACTTGTATCTTCGTGCACAGCGGGAAGGGGCCGGGGCATAATGGTCCTGCAGAGTTGACAGAAAAGTCTGCCATGGCACGTCACGTATTGAGACTGGGGCAAACAAGGCTCTGGCCGTCTCAAACATCTCGGGACCACAGAACCCGAGGAAATAAGACCTTTTCCGGTCCCCAGAAATCTCAGTATACCCATTGGAAATTAAAAAACAGTCAAAACGGGCGACATAAGAGTCCCACGTCTCCCCTTGTGGATCAAAAGGGGGAAAAGTAAGTTGCACATACATCCTCACTTACTGTAAATATATAACAAGAGATCCGTAATGGCAGCCTCGAATCCTCGTCGCCAGTATAGTAACTGAGGCCTTATTATAACATAGCAGTTTAATAAATAACGTGCCAGCAGAGGCAGGTACAGGCTTAAAACAATCATGAATACACAGGCTTTTATACAGCTCGCTGCCTGAGGCAGCTACCAATCCAAACAGTGGAAAGTTCCCACTTACATTGTAACTGGGGCTTACGCGCCCAATCAGCACCCTGGAGAGGGACGAGCGAGCGCGGCTCTGACAGCCGGCTGTTACTATGCGGACACAGCAGTACTTGATTGTATTCTTCCATGGCATCCAGCTTTTGTAGATACATGAAATTTTAAGGTCATGTAAGATAAAAGCTTTTTGATTCTGATGATAATGGACAAAAATAAGACAAGAGCCTGGCTTGATTATTTATGGAATAAATATTCAATATTTCAAGCTGCATTTTGTGTTTGTAGTATTGATTTATGGTTTTTTTTCCTGAATGTTTAGATTTGTGGATAGGAAAGCAGTGAGCATAAGGACATGTTTAAAGGATATTTACCATCAAGACTATATCTTATCATAAATCACATATCACTTGATGATACATCTATAACCATTTAGTTAACATGACACCACAGGGTACTTATTTTATGATTTATAATGAATGGAAAAGGATAATCCCTGAAGGGGAATATTTACTGAGAATGGAAAATGGAAGCTTAGGAGGAAAATGTCTGACATTTACTGACACTAAGATTGCTGGTGTTGTAACATGTGGTACAGCATATTAGGGTAAAATGTTAAAACCACTGTCTGGAAGAAGAACAATGCAATTATAAGAGTGGGCCATTTCATTTGACTTGTGCCAGCCAGTTATTGCTAAAACCAACAGACAAAGCAGGAACTATAAAGAATAGAAACTTTCCTAAGATGCTATAAAAGTCATTACATTATTCAAAGATCTTTAAAATTATACATAGGATATATAAATATTTAAATAAAATTAGATGTTTGATTCTTAAAATTCAACATAATGCATAGAAAAGCTTAATACTTGAAAGATTTTAAACTAAAATCTATTTAGCAAAAGGCCAATGAGCAAAAAGAAAGTGTTCTCACTTTCTTCTTTGTGTATTAAGCTTCATATGAAAAAAATTAACTATATGTGTGAACTCTGAGCCAAAGTAGATTCATTCTATTATGTACTTAATATGTACTTAATATGTACATATGTAACTTATGTACTTAATATGTACATAAGTTAAGGTAACATTTCTTGTTCAGAAGCTGCAAGTCAATGCATTGACTGTCCATAAAAGACCTCCAGTGATATGTTATGTCAGAGGAGGCAGTCTTGTTCACTACTTAATTGGATACCTTAACCTATCCTACATTGGGGCTACTTCAGGTGGTAATAATAATAATGATAATGATAATGATAATAGTAATAGTAATAATAATAATAATAATAATAATAATAATAATAATAATAATAATTTATTAGATTCATATGCCGCCCCTCTCCGGAAATTCTAGTTAGTGCAAAATGTAGGATCAAGATTATTGTGGACATGTCCTGTCAATATAAAATTACACCTAAACTAAAGTTGCTATATTGATCGTCACTAGACTTTTAGGCCAAACTCTATTGTATTGATCATTAGCTTTAAAACTCAAAATTGTGTAGCAGTAGTATGCAGCAAGCAACCCCTTGTTAGAATTTAATCTATACAACTGGTCCTATAATCAAGATTGAGCCTGCTGAAAATTCCCTAAATGAGATTTGTAGGACACTCAGGAGAAAGAAAGTCTTCTCCCTAACAGCCTCACTTTATGGAATACGCTATTCTGAAAAATAATTGTTATACCCAATTTTCTAAAATTATTGTAGAGGTCAGTGTTTTTTTAATTTCAACACATTTTCAATCCCAACTTCCTGACTGTTTGGGTGCCTACCTTAGATTTTCCCCTCCTTGCTTTCTATGTTTATGTTTACTTTTAATTCTATTCTGACATTAATGTATTTTTCATCTTATACGCTGAATATAGCTTGTTCGAAGCTTTTCTTCCAGAAGTGCTAACGATCTTCCCTGCTTGCAGGATTTTTTCATTGTTACTCCAAAGTCTTTTTTACAGCCCTAAGCCTTTGCAGGCTTGTTTTCATTGCTATCCCCTCCAAAAAGATTTTTTTTCATCCCTAACCAGGGGATAAAACGATGTGCTAAAGCTGACCAGACTAATACCTGGTAGGTAGATTATTTCCCCCTATTTTCCTCCCCCAAAACTCCGGTGTATCTTATACTCCCAAAATATGGTAATTATTATTATTTCATCTCTTTGTTTCATGCTGCATACCATACAGAATCCTTCCAGATTGGGAAGGACCATGAATATGCTAAAATAAAGAAATGTATGGTGGTATTTCCTACAGATCCTCCCATTTTGAGAGTCTTCGGTGAAACTTGGTTCTTGTACTTAGGTCTTCAGTAGAAAATACTTTGCAGTTCCTGATATGGATATATCTAGCATCAAGAGTAAATTCTGCTTTTTTATATATAATAAAGATCATATTGTGGAAAAATGTCTTTAGTTATAAGATAGAACAAGACCAGAAATCATCCCCATTAACTCAAGCCTTTTAGAAGTTTAAAGTTTTTTTGAATTTTTTTCCCTGGTAGTTTTAATATCACTTTTGTATTAAATGATTTTATTGTATATGTATTTTTATAAACTGGTAGAAACATTGGAAGTGGTAGCATTTGCATTCATTATACAAACAAATATTAGCAATTTCCATCAAATTTCTGCTGGATCCAGCATTTATACCAAACAGCTATGAACCCATAGTGCCATGGGGACTGGGGCTTTTATGAGCTCCAGCTGATCAATCAATGTTTAAAGGACAGAGTATGATAAACTTCAGGCCGGGATATTAGCATAGTCTCTTCATGATTGAGTCATTAAAATTTATAGCTGGCTGAAAATATTATGCCAAAGACACAAGATGTACTTTTAGGCATTACAATATCATTTTCATGTTGAAGTAATTTTTTAATCTAATTCCAGATTATCACTTGTAGTACAGTGTTCCCTCGATTTTCACAGGTTCAAACTTCGCGAATAGCCTATACCACGGTTTTTCAAAAAATATTAATTAAAAAATACTTTGCGGTTTTTTTCCTATACCACGGTTTTTCCCACCCAATGACGTCATATGTCATCGCCAAACTAATATTTTTTGCAAATAAATAACAAAAAAAAATAATTATTGTTAATCAATAATTATGTTTATAAATATCAGGATCACTAAGTGTCTTATTCAATGGTGAGTACCAGTAATAATGGTAAGTAAATGGTTGTTAAGAGAATGGGAAATGGTAATTTAGGGGTTTAAAGTGTTAAGGGAAGGCTTGGGATACTGTCCATAGCCAAAAATGGTGTATTTACTTCTGCATCTCTACTTCGCGGAAATTCGACTTTCGCGGGCGGTCTCGGAACGCATCCCCCGCGAAAATCGAGGGAACACTGTATACAACTCTACTTATCTTATAGTTAGGTTTAACTAATCTGAAGAACTCTTTATTAATATATAGTGTACTCCGCATATCCTCTGCAGATTCCACCATGGAGGCAAGCTACTCCAACAATTAGGTTTGCTGGGTTTTGGTGAGACATCTAATATGGAAGAGATCTTCTTTAGAATTAATCTCAACTCTCCCTTATTATACTTATATTTCTAGCACTTTTTTAAAGTGATTCCTACGAGAAGGAAACAAAAATTATTGTGACTACTTAGAATATCTCTTACTGAAATCAGTGTACATTAAATAATGATGCATTGGATTAGGAAATCTACTCTCTTATGGAGTTCTAAAAACCAGGATAAAATATATTCAAATATCATAATGTTTAGGACATAATTCAGCAATATGTGTATGATTATCTCAGGGACCGCCTTCTGCTGCGCGAATCCCAGTGACCAGTTAGGTCCCACAGAGTGGGACTTCTCTGAGTCCCGTCAACTAAACAATGCTGCTTGGCGGGACCCAGGGTAAGACCCTTCTCTGTGGCGGCCCCGGCCCTCTGGAACCAACTCCCCCCAGAGATTAGAATTGCTCCCACTCTCCTTGCCTTTCGTAAGCTACTTAAAACCCACCTCTGCCGCCAGGCATGGGGGAATTGAGATACTCTTTCCCCCTAGGCCTTTACAATTTTATGCATGATATGTCTGTATGTATGTTTGGTTTTTATATTAATGGGTTTTTAATCGTTTTTATTATTGGATTATTATTGTACACTGTCTTATTATTGCTGTTAGCCTCCCCGAGTCTCCGGAGAGGGGCGGCATACAAATCCAATAAATAAATAAAATAAATATATTTGCATGTACAGAGTTCCATATACAAATCCAAAATTCATTTTTGGATTAGAAGGATGACCAAATCACCCGTCCCTCCATATTAACAATGTTCACCTTGTTCCGCATGCATGGAAGCAAAAAATCACCAAATTCACACATGCGCGTCCCCTGCACATGCGCAGGAGCAAAATCTCACTGGGACGCACCGCGCACCTGCAGCAGAAGCGAAGCTGCACATGCATTTCAATTTTTGCTACTGGTGCACCATTCTTATCCAATACCGATAGCAACCCGATACTGTACCTGCTATTAATCTTTTCAACATTTGCAGAAAGTAGTGGCTGAAAATGAGTTCCAGTAGGACAAGGAATACTCTAGAACATCTGTTTTTTTTAGGTAAGGCAGAACTTTCCAAGTAAAGAGTAAAAACGGTGCCTTTTCTTCCATGACCTGGGTGTCTTTTTTGTTTTTGGAAGCAATCTCTTTCAACCCGAGCTTTAATTTTTAAAAGTTAAGATCAAAGAAGTTTGTTAAAATGATGTTGCCCCCCAAAACACCATGCTTTCATAAATGTGACTATAGTGGCATACTTGTAAAGCAGCAGGTAGATACCCATAAACAGTTAACAGCTTCTTTAAGTGATTCTAAAATAGGATTTCATATAGTGATACACAGAGAGTTGCTGTTCATATGCTGTAGTTCAAATGGTACCTGTTTATGCTTTATTGTCTAAAATCACCCCATGAAGTTGCAGTGTGTGATCATTGTCTATAGAAGTGTGGTTTGGCACATTATGGATGTGATGAACTTTAACGGCATGAACTGATGACTATCTGAAAATTCATTAATTCTGGTCCATAAAATACTGTGGACACCATTGGCATCACAATTCTGGAACCCAAACTCAGCACGTTTAGTAACCTTTGAAGTCATTATTTGGGTACTCAGAAGATTCTGATTAAACATAAAGAGCTATTAAATACCACTGGGATGCAGCCCTTTTGTTGGTCTTGGGAAGAAGTTTATTTCTCATTTAATTAAATGGCAGGATACCTATGGACTTCATGAAGTGGTATATCATGCCCCAGAGGAGTAATTTTCTAACTCACAAAACCAACAAAATCATTTTTGCAGAAAGATTGCATATAAGGATTTGCAAACCTTGTCCTTTTCTTATTTCCAATTGCCCCAATGCTTGACTCTAATGTATGTCCACAAGACTAGTTTTCAAGTCCTTTCCATTATAATTTTAATACCAAATAACATTTTACAAAAATGATACTGATACACATATAGGAGAATTGTTTGCATTGTAATCATTAGGCACATGCATAACATTGGGCTGTATCTGCATTCTCAAGATGAATTATTTACATGGGATAGCTGTAAAGTCAATGGTAGAAGGTCTTCAAACTTGGCAACTTTTAAGACTTGTGGACTTCAACTCCCAAATTTCTCCAGCCAGAATAGCTGGTCTATGGAGATTCTAGTCATCCAAGTTATGGTTGTCCCAAAGGTCCTTTTTTTTCAAGAGACAACTGGACTTTCTGGTTTGATAAACCAGGTAGTCCAGTTGCCTCTTCAAAAGTGCATCTTTGGGATAGCTGTAAAGGGAACTAATCTGAACCAGAACCATTATGAGATTTCAAACAACATATCTAGACATTTAAAAGGGAAAAGATAAGGCACAAACAAATACATTGTTTAGAAAGCCATGTATTCACCTTTTTCTCTATAAAATGTCAGCACTGTGAGGAAAAGAATAGAAATCACTACAGCTGAGCAGTAGATAGGCTGTCTTCTATAAATACAGGAAAGTGTTTATTAGGACTCCCCAATAAAACCAATCAGTGAAAAGTTGTTTTCTCATTCTTAATTTCAAATGCCTGCAATTCAGTACTAAATATTAAATAATCTGTATGTTAAGATTTTAATTCCCAATATTGCATCCAGTTCTGTAATTTTATCATTTTCTGATGAAATAGGACCTGTACAACACCAGTTTCCATAGAAAGTGCCCACCAAAATGCAAATTGAATCAAACAACTGCTCACTTTATTTTATCTTTTTAACATTTAATATGTTAAATATTATTTTAAGAAACTTAATAAAACCAGCAACTAAAAGAATAACTTACAATATAACACTATATGTTAAATGGCATAAAAATATTCACTACAAAATTAGACCAAAGCAATAACAAAGAAAAAGCAGCATTCACAGTGATACTCATATTGAAAGAATTTGAAAAAGAAAACTGTTTCTGCTACATATATGGTAAATAACAGTACAAAAATGCAATATAGATCTTACTGTGGACCAACCATAGAAAACATTGGAACCCCGTAATGTAATCACAGTTAACCAGAAATCTCCAGCATGACCCTCTTGAAACAGTCATATGTATATGAGTTGAATCATTTTATATGTATCCTTGACTTATGACCACAGTTGGGACTGAAATTTCCACTTCTATGACCAATACAATGTGATTTATGACTGCATCACTTAGCAACAACAATACCCAAACTGGAAATCATTACAATTTATTTCATATTGACATTGAAGAGACATTGACTGAGATGGTTGACTATAGAAATTGAAAAAATAAATTCTACCAAGAAGAATGCACAATCCAAATTATTCTGGGCTTAACCCCTAACGTCCAAAAGCCTTGGTTCTTTCAGAGTGTGGACAGGTTTGCTTTCAAATAACTCTAACTTCTTATTCCCCTCACCTCTTCTATCATGATCACCCTGTCTCTGTCTTAAAGAGTGGCATGCAGCACCAAAACCATATAGCTTCAGAGTTGTTTGCCATATTATGACTCAAGGGCTTCTTGGAATGTCATAATTCTGGGGCTCCATTAAGACCAAAAACTACAATGTGGCATGAAGCCATAGCCATCTTCAGAAGCCTCAGCTGCCCAAGCATGACCCATCAGCACTAAGAAAAGTTGCTATATCCCAGGAGATACTAGTAATACAGCACAAAGCAAAACCACCATACTATAAGAAATTCCAACAGCATAACACAAAATTGTAGCATTTCATGATGTGTCTGGCCCAGTCAAAGCCACAGTCACTCTCGCCATCCTGCGCTCTAAGGCCTCTACTTCCTCAGATGACATTTACTATCTTCTTACTGATGAAATAGCACCTGTACAGCTGCTGACAAGGTCTGCTGACCCTGGTCCATCATGTGGAATTTGTTGACCACATCAGACCATCTTCTCCAGGTCTTGCAAGGAAATTTCTGTTTGTGACATGGTGAGAAAAGCTTCAAGTGGTCATCAGCTGTTTTGTGAAGCACAGGCTGGGCATGCTTGGTCAACAGCAGGAATAAGAAGATGATGAAGACTGGTATGCATTACATACCAACAAATTAATCTAAAGTTCTCAGTTGAGGCACAAATGACCAGGTTCAAATTTTCATTTTTGGACACATTATGCAAAGACAAGTTCCTTTGAGGTCCATAATGCTTGAAAGTGTGGGAGGAAAGAAAGTAGGACAACTAGCAGCAAGATAAATAGATGTAATTATAGCAGCAATACCAGTGGTGGGATTCAAATAATTTAACAAATGGTTCTCCAGGTGGGCATGACTGGGAGGTCATGTGAATGAGTGGGCATGGACAATTCTACTTCACTCGCATGAATGGTGCCTGTATGAGCCAGATGTGGTCTGGGAGGGAATTCAGGGTCCCCAGTGGATGGGGTGAGAGGAAAGAAAGATCCAACCTCTATATGTGTGTGGGGTGGGAATATGAGGGGTTGTGGGGTTGTGAGTGGGTGTACATGCACATTGATATTCTAACTTTTGCTACAGGTGAGGCTGTCAGAAAGACTTTTTGGCAGGCATGCAGTGCCTTCTCCTCAGCCTTGGTCTCAGTCGCTCTAACCTATTTATTCCATTTTTACCACCCCTTTTTGCTCAATGGCCTTTGAATGTGTGCTGAGGATCCCTTTTTCTCACCACCCTCAGTACCATGTAGAAACAATCACTGCTGCCACTCTCCACTGCTGCTCAATCACCCTCCAGCCTTCACCCAAAGCCTTGAGCAGAACCAGGAAGCTGAAGATGGAATTTCTGCCCCCTCTGACCCATGCGTACCTTGGCAACAGGACTGTTTCTATGCTGTTTTGTCTGCTGGATCATTGCAGGGAGACAAACCTAGCTTTGCTGTCCATTGCAGCTAGGAATCTCAAAGCTGAGAATTAATGTTTATGCTACAACCAGCCCTCAGATTGGCCTCCTGCAAACTCCGCTTCTTAAGGAGCCCAAAGCTTTGCACACCACTCATTGAAGCAAATGGAGGGGCTGGAGCTTACAGGTGGCCAAACTAAGTCCTTGAAGGATCCCATTCTATCATCAGGAGTCCTGGTGCGTCAGCAAGCAAAACTTCAGCTAGGTAGATGGTGGAGTTTTCAGGGGATCTTTGACTGCCTATCTAGCACCCAGATATCACAAGTGTTCATTCTTGGCTTTGTTTGAGATTCCTAGCTGTGATGGACAGCAAAGCTAGGATTGACCCTGGCAATGGTGTCCAGCTCCAAGCCAGTAGGAATTGAGGGTAGCATGGGCAGCACCAGCTGGCACAAATGTACTATGATGAAGGCAGAATGGGCAGCACAAATACAAGTTGCACTTCGCTCATGCACACTAAGGCTTCGGCCAACATGGCTCTGTTAATAATTTGGAACTTTGAGAAATACTTCGCCTTGGACTCTGATTTAGTTTTAAATGCTATTTGGAACATTGACATAGCATACAGCTCCACCTCAGTGTGCAATTACCCAATTACTCAATTACCCTGTAGCCTCCATCTCCCTCCCCCATTCATTGCAAGCTGCTCCAGATGCTTCTCAGCTGTGTCATGCTGCTCTGCTGTGTTTTACGATAGCTGGTGAGAAAACAGCTTCAGCCATAATGCAACAATGCTCAGCAATAGAACAGAATGAAGATCCCCACACGAATGGCAGACCCAGGTACCATTGGAGGCTGGGGCTGACAACCATTCGGAGTGCCACAATGACCGAATGTGGCAGGGTCTCTTTGCCTGGGTGGCTCCAAAATTAAATGTGGAAAGTGGTATACTATGGGAGACCCGCTGCAGATCTTCCTGTTGGCCAAAAGGCTGCTTCGGGGCAACATGGCAAGGCTTGGCAGTGAAAGGCAGCAAAAAGTTTTACTACACACTGTGAGCATGGCTTATTTTGTGGGTATGGCTTGCCGGCCATGGACCAGGTGGGAGTGGCTTGATCATGTGACTGGGGGGGTTGCTTAAAGGTCATGTGATTGGCTTAAAGGTGGCCACCTTTATGTCACTCACATCAAGGGTTTGGGTTAGGGTGCCTGGCCTCTCCTCGCCTCAAAGAGATACAATTTCCCTATCTATTTACTTTACTCAACATCCAAAATATACTACTTAATTCTATGTATATATGCCATATGTATACTTGCATATTACACACAGGGACACAAAAACATACATTATCTACTATATAAACAGTATGATTATGTACACACACACACACACACACACACACAACTGTTCTAAAATTATAAAACATTCAACCCCATGTACAGCGATTGGAAAAACATATCCAGAGCCCAGAAGGAAAAAAAAGAAAAAAAAGAAAAAAAAAGGGAAAAATTTCTACTGGTTCTGTGTACCTGACCAAATTTTTTCTACCACTTCTGCTTACCTGACTGTGCCCGTAGGAGCCCATCACTGAGGCTTAGCCTCCTTTTGGGCTGTCACCTGCAGCTGCCACCTGCTCATCCTCCCCTCCACCTCAGGTCCTGCATCCAACCTGTGACATGGCAATTCACCACTTCTGGACAATGGGCAAGCAATCCTGTGGAGAAAGTGCTACATGGGGCACTGTGTACTAAGACCAGGCACTTTCTATTGGGCTTCCCCTCAGAGCTGAGCCCGAGGGGAGGCCAAGCCTCATTGTCACATTCCATCCTGCTGTCCTTTCCATGAACATGGCAGATCACTTCCCCCACCATCAGTCTTACCTTCTCAGGCCAGGTGATATTGGCTGCGTGGGAGGCAGCTGAGTGAGGAGCAGAGATCAGTGAAGGAAGGCTCATCACCAGGCAGAAATCAACTAGGCCACATAGTCAAGGCAAGAGAGGGAACCAGAGAGCAGCAACAGCTATGCCACAGGCATTGCCCAAGGCAGACAAGGCATGATTAGGAACGAGTGGGAGGGTCAGGCGAGGCAGGTGGAGAAGGATGGGGCCAGACAAATTTAACCACCAGTTCACCCAAACCAGTGTGAAACAGCTGAATCCCATCACTGAAATATGTGTACTGTTGGGGGATCATGCAGGATATGGTCTATCTGAGTGGTTGCTATGTGGTTGCTAATGATTTGATGGAGCATGATTAGTATGATTACTCCTCTTGTATTTAGGTTTTTTAAAAGATACATAGAAACTTTGACAGCTGTGATTGAAGGTCTAAACTTCTAAAGCCTCCAGTTATGTACAATTATATTAAGAATTACAAAATAAACTCTGATGATAATTCTCCCTGAAGAAATTAATATATAATTCAATATAAAGTCCATCCTGTATCCAAAGAATGTTGTGCTGCAAGTATTTCACTTTAGTTAATATTGTCTATTCTTGGGAACCCCAACATTCCTGCTTCAAGTGATCAAGGGCTGCAAGTGGATTTCAGGCATCTCAATCAAAAACCCAGGAAGAACATTGCATATTTTCATTACTGTACCACTGAGTTTTCTGGGGAGACAAGTAAAGAAAAGACAGCTTGCACTTAGCAATGGCAACAAGATTCTTCTGAAAGTCAATATCACCATCAGCTACCCAGGAAGACTCAACAGTTTATTATGAGAAGACTATTTTGCAGTTTATAATATACAAGGCTAAAGTGGCAATAAAAATCCTACAGTGATGTATCCACATTGAAGGAAAGAAAAATGGCATGAAAGATAGTGAAACAGAAAGCATCTATTACTTTATTAGGAGCTCACATCAATAGCTCCTATCTGACATCCATCTAGAATTCATCCTGTCTCTTTCTAGTGCTCAGCACAACAACCTTTCAACAGCTTCCCAAACAAAAATTAAGGAGAATCTGAACTAAGATTAAAGTGAAAACTTCATGTGCCCAGTGTCCTTGTTTTTAATGACTGTATGTGGGGGAGATCAGCAGTACATACAGTGATCCCCCGCTCGTTGCGAGGGTTCCATTCCAGGACCCCCCCGCAACGAGCGGGTTTTCGCGAAGTAGCGCTGTGGAAGTAAAAACACCATCTGCGCATGTGCAGATGGTGTTTTTACTTCCGCAGCGCTAGCGAGGAGCCGAAGATTGGGGCGGCGCGGCTGTTTTAAAACGTCGCCGCCGGCATGGGGGGCTTGCCAGCACCCCCCTGGACCCCGACCCGGGTTTGGGGGGCTGCTAGGAAGCCCCCCATGCCGGCTGCGACGTTTTAAAACAGCCGCGCCGCCCCCAATCTTCGGCTCCTCGCTAGCGGGCAGGCAGGCGGCGGACAAGCCGTTCGCTGGCGCCGCTCGCTCGCGCTTCCCAGCTGAGTCCTGAAGCGAATTCGCTTCAGGACTCAGGTGGAAAGCGGCGAGAATGAACAGCGTGGGCGCGGGACGCGCAAGCGGGCGGCGGACAAGCCGTTCGCTAGCGCTCGCTCTCGCCGCTTTCCACCTGAATCCTGAAGCGAATTCGCTTCAGGACTCAGCTGGGAAGCGGCGAGAGTGAGCGCTAGCAAATGGCTTGTCCGCCGCCCGCTCGCGCGTCCCGCGCCCACGCCGTTCATTCTCGCTGCTTTCCACCTGAGTCCTGAAGCGAATTCGCTTCAGGACTCAGCTGGGAAGCGGCGAGAATGAACGACGTGGGCGGGCGAAGGGTGGGCGGCAGCGAGGAGTTTGCGTGGGCGGTGGGGAAACTCCTTGCTGATGCCCGCCGCTCGCCCTCCCGCCAGCAAGAGGGGGAAGACCCAGGGAAGCCGCCCAGCAGCTGATCTGCCGGGCACCATCTACACATGCGTGCCCATAGAAAAAAAGGGCACGCATGCGCAGATGGTGTTTTGACTTCCGGGTTCAAAAATCGCAAATTACCCTGTTCGCAATGGTCAGGGACGCAATAACCGGGGGGATCACTGTATTGATATTCCATATTTACTTGATAGCAATGTTATTGAAATTACACTTTAGGAACACTTTATTTTTTAAGAGTTAAGTTTGCTCATACACTGTTTCTTACACTGACAAAAACTATTGCTGGAGGAGAAGTCCCATTTCTGATTTTCAAAGACTAATCTTCAATGGTGCCTTTTCTATATAATCTTGGCATTTATAGTTATCATTTTCCATAGTTTCTTTTTCCAATCCTCCATTAAGTATGTTTTAATTTCCTCTCATCTACTCTGATAATTTTAGCATTTACTATTATTAAAAGGTGTTCTGTCGGGCTCTCTGGTAGAATCCTCCCAAAAATTCACAGGTACAAATTTCAGACACACACACACACACACACACACACACACACACACGTTTGAAAATTCAAAACACTGTTCTTTATAATGAAAATTCACTTAAACCAAGCCCTCTTTTGGTATAGCAAAGAGCACTCGTCTCCAAACAAACTGGTAATTGGTACAAGTCCCTTATCAGTTCTGAGATACTTAGCTTGCAGCTGTGAGGCAATTCAAAGTCCTTCTTTCACAAAGTGAAACACACTTTGCTCTGGTTTAGTTTCAAAGCAGGGAAAAATCAGCACACAAAAAGTCAAAGTCAGTAAAGCAGTCAGGAAACACAACAATCAGATAATCCTCCACAATGGCCAAACCCACATGCTGCTCTTTATAGCAGCCTCACTAATTACCACAGCCCCACCCAACCACAGGTGGCCTCATTTTCTTTGATAATAATCTCTCAGTTGTTGTTGCCTATGCATTGCTCTCGGCATGCATGGCTGTATCATTAACTCTTGTTCTGAATCCAAGGAGGAGCTTGATAATTGATCTCCTTCTGACCTGTCTGCCACACTCTCCTCCTCCCTGTCACTCATGTCTTCTTGGTCAGAGGAGCCTTCATCAGCAGATTCCACCAGGGGGTGGGCAAAACAGGCCTGCAGCATGTGGATGTCTCCCCCACATCCACAGTCCTTGGGGCAGGAGCTGGGCCAGAGCTAACCACAACAAAAGGTCTATTATTATGAAAGATAAAACAAACATTTCTGCTAACAACATTCTCCATACCAGAAAAAGAGGTAATTAATGTTTTTTAATATACACATCTGGGATTTCATTTCTCTAGTCTAAGCTCCCCCCCCCTCTCTCTCTTTGGTCTGGTAGTGACTTTTCAGAATGGTAACCTGACTTGTCCTATCTTTTCCATACACAGTATAAGGCATGTCAAATGTATATGCCACTGTATACGGCATGATATGATGCACAATTTCTCCTTCTAGTAACGCAGAGGTTTCTAGTAATTAAGAGACTGTGGAATGTGATCCACCCCTGTACTTTGGAAAACATATTGGAGCAGTTAATTTGTAATTTCAGGAGGGCTTCTTTAAGAGATAATTCTGCTTTACCAATATTTTTTTTTATATCAGAATAAAAAACAGCATAGAGCATTATTATCAGGTTGATAACAAATCTAATGTATAGTTATCTGGTTGATAACCAATATCACAACAACAGCCAGAAATAACAATGTGCTCTATATCCAATATGATAGATATGTATTGGGCTATTTGCTCTCTGTAATGATGACTATTACAGCTGCAATGATATATAATGGGTTTAGGGAGAGCTTTATGCCAACTGCAAACTGCTGCTTTTTAAATTAAATATCTGCATGCTTCAGTCTCTGATGAAATGACTCACTAAATCCTTTAAAATTGTATTGACTTCTTATTTGCAAATTCATCTAATCCTGCGTATTATTTAAAGAAGCATATCATATGAGCACTATCTTACCAAGATTTATTTCACTAGCCTATCAATGTTAAATCTATCCTCACCTCAACAATTCCTGGATGTTTTATATGCATCAAAGAATAATTACAGCAACATACTAATATTGCTAATGCATTTAATGCGACACACTTAGGAACAGTATTGCTACTATTACTCCAATCTTGTTATCTTAGGTGCAAAAAAAAGGAGATACGTTTCTACAGAAAAGTATACAAGATATATCGAATCAAGAGATGAATTTTAAATAAATCCCTTAAGAGATCTCAGACATAATGAACTTAATGAAAATTAACACAGTGTGAAACAGAGCAGAAATGAATTCATGGATAGTATAAATCAATGCTCATACCAAAAGTCCAGAAAAGCTTGTATTATAATTTAAAAAAACAATTATACTAAGAGGTCTTAATAATGAAAAAAGCAATAAAGCTATTACAGCTATTCTCTGGAGTTTTCCACTCCACCTTGTTATGGAATTGTTAAAAAAAATAATACAAACATTGCTTTCTGGGCCAGATGACCCACACATGGGTTATTAAAGCAGAAATGCAAATTCAATGCACCCAAGGAATCTTTAAGAATACATACCGCCATTACTCGAGTTGCTACAATTCATTCATCAGCACAGAAAATAGCAAGCCCTCTTCTATCTCTGGTGGCTTTTAAAGCAACTGCTAACATGCAATTTGTAGCTAGTTAACCTGATTGTTTTCTCATTTGGGGAATGGATTTTTTGTGACAAGCTCTCTGGATTAATTAGAAACACAATTTTCTCACTTACCTCTGACTTCGACTGGTTTCTTTCAGTAAACGTTATGCAATGTCACAATTTATAAGCCACTTTGAGAATTGCTCCATGCCCCATTTGTTTCCCATAGATAATGAGCACAGTTTTATTTTTTAAAATAAATCTTTTATACATATAGAACACAGAACATTTCTCTTTGTATGTATTTCCACCTTGATCTTTCCAGTGATGCTGTCTGCAGTTTGTGCCAATTATAGTTTCTTCTGAACTACATATGCAGTTCATGTAGCTCCATAAACAATATTTTTAAGAACTGGTCAAATGGTTTTATGGGTTTATTCCATGTGAAACATCCCGACATCCCTCCAAATCTAGATTCTCAGTTGCAGGCATTTCATGTATGGGCACATATTCAAATAATTGAGATTTCTATTTGAATTCTTAGCCATAAAAATAGAATATTTAAGTAAGCAAATAATCATAGTGTGTGCCAGAAAGAAAACAAAACAGCATGTCTGTTTGTCTGGCTGTCAGAATTCAAAAACTGATGTATATTCCTACGAAATATAGACCCAAGCTAATTATGAAAAGGAGACTAACAAATAATTGAAATGTGTCCCCTGTTACTAGAACAAATAAAAAGTTTGAATCAGCTCAACTTTTGGACAAAGATAGAAATTTAATGTTTGAGAAAACAAAGCAGTCATCCCAGTTCTGAGCAAACTGGTGGATCTTTCTTTTATCAGTTAGAAAAAAAATACCAGCAGATCTATTTGAGATTGCCCAAATCAAAGAATAGTGAGAAAGTATGAGAGCCAGATCATCTCTGTTTCAATATCATCTCTGAAACATCCTTAAAGGTACAGTATTCTGTGAATAGGGAATATGAAAGAAGATATGCACAATTCCTATCTACCCTTCTTTTAGTATTGATGGGAAACGTCCGTGGGAAACATGCAATCATATTGCTTTAAATCAGAATAAAATTTTACTTGAGATAAGAAATCTTGATTAGACACCATTTCTGATTAGATTAGATTAGATTTTATTGGATTTATATGCCGCCCCTCTCTGTAGACTCGGGACAGCTCACAACAATGGTAATAATAATAATAATAATAATAATAATAATAATAATAATAATAATAATAATAATTTATTGGATTTGTATGCCGCCCCTCTCTGGTAAACAAAACATAGTAACAAATCTAATATTTCGCAATCTAAATTACAGTTTTAAGTTAAAAAATCCAAAAGAACCCCAATATATAAAAAACAAGCACACAATCGAATCATACACAAAAACTACATGGGCAAGGGGGAGATGTTTCAATTTCCCCATGCCTGACGGCAGAGGTGGGTTTTAAGGAGTTTCCGAAAGGCAAGGAGGGTGGGGGCAATCCTAATCTCTGGGGGGAGCTGGTTCCAGAAGGTCGGAGCCACCACAGAGAAGGCTCTTCCCCTGGGTCCCGCCAGATGACATTGTTTAGTCGACAGGACCCAGAGAAGGCCAACTCTGTGGGACCTAACCGGTCGCTGGGATTCCTGCGGCAGAAGGTGGTCCCGGAGATATTCTGGCCCGATGCCATGAAGGGCTTTATAGGTCATAACCAACACTTTGAATTGTGACCGGAAAATGATCGGCAACCAATGCAGACTGCGGAGTGTTGGAGTAACATGGGCATATTTAGAGAAGCCCATGATTGCTCTCGCATCTGCATTCTGCATGATCTGAAGTTTCCGAACATTCTTCAAAGGTAGCCCCATGTAGAGAGCATTACAGTAGTCGAGTCCTGATCTTAAGGACCATAATCACAATCCACCATAGTAAGATCCAGATCCCTGAAACCCTGCATACATTAACTTTTGAATTTTACTTTTTAATAATTAATACAAAATACGTTTCACTTGTTTCATGAGTTACATATTTAGAAATGCTCAAAAGTCTAACATTCAAGGCAGTGGTGGGTTGCTCCTCATTCAATCCGGTTCTTAGAATCGGTAGCACCAGCAGTGGGAAGCTCTGCCTACCTGCCCGGGATGCTTTTGCATATGCATTAACCAGCAGTAAAGTGTTTTGGAACCCACTACTGATTCAAGGTAATATGAAATCATATCAGTGCCTTGCAACTAGGGGACTATTCTTCTGAGTGTTTTGGTTACATCCCATGTTTTAAGTTGTATTTGTCTTGGATGTTGAATCTGTCAGTAGCTTCTTCCTATTCTGTGCTACAATATCCTCATTCAGATAGTGAAATGTGATGTTGTTTTCAGGAATTTCAAAAGTGCTAAGCACAGAGCATCAAAGCTAATCTCAGAAAGGGCAGATGCAAGGTTTTTCATAATGAGATCTTTATCCAAGTATACAAGAATAAAAATAACTGGTCAGAGAGCAGCACTACTCAGAACCATGTAGGGTTTCTAATAGGTAAATTAAATAAGACTCAACAGGGTGCTATTGTGGCACAAAAGGGCAATGTCATTTTACAGCAAATTAACAGGACAAGAGCATGGTTTCTTTACATTGTAGGAGATAATAAGGGTTACTTTACTCAACACTCGGAGACATTGTTTTCAGCAATTATCAACACTCCCATTTAAGAAGTATTAAAACATAGCTCAAGAGGTATGTTGCAGGGAATACAAAGATTCCAGAGAGCTGGAAATGTAAAAATGGTGACAGAAAGATCAATGTCATGAATTGTTATGTGGTTATATGCTGTGATTTCCTCCTATTGTTGTTCATGATAAATGAAATAGGCCCCTAAATAAGCATTTATTTATAAATGAACAAAAATTGAGGAATAAGGTCATTGGGTAAAACCTTAAGGAAAGGAACATAAAACATTTTTTTTAATATATAGAAATACTACATACCATTTTCCTATCTTATACCAGTTTGGGTTTCTAGCAATCTTGAAGCTATCTTTCCAAGAACAGGACTCTGCTTCTAATCTCTGCTTTGGAATTATCTGCAGTAATTATCTATAGAGGAGGTGTTGGTCTTTATTAGTTTAAATACTTTGCCTGTGTTTTATATTTGTCTCCTGTACTTTTTTCTTTCCTTTCAACAGTATTTTTCCATCTCCTTTCCACTAGGTTGAACTAATTTACACTTATAAATCCTCAGGCAATTCTATCTATTAAGATAGCTTATTGAGAGGAGGCACAAAAGAAGGAACAAAGCATCTAGGTTACTACTATTGATTTCTGTAAAAAGGTTATGACAGCTAATAGCTGTATCTCTTGTAACTCTTAAGTTTATTTCTAGTTGTATTGACTACAATGGTTGAGCAAACAGAAGTAACTTGCTTGACTTACAGTTCTGACAAAAGCTTGTTTATGAATAGCCTGAGGTCGTTCAGAAAGTTCTAATAAATATAAGGACTAAATGCTAGTTGCTCTTGAAAACAATTAATTTTGTCTACTTTTTCACTATGTCTAATCACTCTAATCGCTTAAGTACTACTGATGTTCTTGACTCTTGAAAGATCCCTATCATGTTGTGTCATCTATAAATGCTGTCACCTTGTTGCCCCAATTTCTTTCAGATCATTTTTACACATTACTGTTGTGCCTCTGGCATTCATTTGTTACTTCCTGGTGCACTGAAATGTAACTGCATATCCCCCCCGCCCCTCCTTTGTCTTCAGTCTTTTACCCAATCTTTCTGACCCCTGGGACATCTGTGCATTTGCCCTTGTGGGTAATATGTCATCATAGTAGCTTTTTGTTGAAGCCTTGCCAAAGTATTCTTTTTAAATTCCAATTACAGAATGTGCATTTTTCTTTTGCCCCTAACATTTTTTCATTGCAAAAAATTGATATTACATACCTCATTTCCAAATCCATGGATAAGTCAGAAATGCATTTATCCTTAAAAAGTTTATTTCCACTATCATTAATTTTCTTCTTGAGACAGACAGACAGACAGACAGACAGACAGACAGACAGACAGACAGACAGACAGACAGACATGGATGATAGATGTTTACACACACACACACACGCACATACTGTATATATACACATACACATACATATGCATATATGTTAAGCAACTACACTTTTAGCTATTCAAACATATAGAACCAATACCTAGATATGGAGGTAAGGTCCAATGATTTTACAGTAATTAAACCAGATCACTGGAAAACTTTTATTCACACATAATGTTAAGCCTTCGTACAATTGAATAATTTTTGACTTATTGTGATTTGGGTGCAGAAAAAAACCCAGTGGTTTTACAAACTTGAATGAACTGATTTGTATTACATGTTAAACAAAGACACATGAAGCATTTTATGACTTTGGGTCTTACATGAACCACACCATATCCTACATCCAGGATATGCACAATGATTACACACACACACATATTTCTCATCCCATTGGTGTAATGTAAAAGGAAGTGGTTTGGTGTCAATTTCCTTTCTCTTGAACCTTTGCATGGCTCCAAAGTCTGCCTCTGCTTGTGAGCATCTGTTTAAATAAATGTCATCAATCTCTAAATTATTGATTCTTCACTCAAAGTGCTCTTATTGTGCACAATTTCAATCTGAACCTGCCTTCCTGTAACTTAAATTCATTATTCCTTGTTCTGCCATCCAAAATACATTTTTACAGATACTTAAGGAGGACTGCCATATTGTTCCTCAGCTTTCTCTTCTCAAGGTTAGAGATTCTGTCCATTGGACTTAGTTTCTGTTCACCAGATCATATCTGCCCCTTTATTAACCTCTTCTAGTTTGGTTAATGTTAGGCTTTAGGGGTTAATGATTGTAGTCAATAAATAAATAAATAGTCTTGACAAGCTTCTTCTAGCAATTGTACTTGACATCTTCAGATGCCATGATGGTCTACCATGCAGACTAAGACAACTGATCAAGGATTGATTGAGATCCTGCCTTTTAGCAGGGTACACTGATTGCTAATTGACATTTAGATGAGGTGGTTATGTGTAAGCTTCCATCTACTTCATCATCCAAGTCATTAATAAAAATATAGGAGGTTAAAGTTCCCAGGACTGAATATATGCTCAGTAGCTGAGTTTAGTGAACACAGCGTGAATATAATTTCTAAGTCAAGTATATATCCTCTTAATTTTCATACACTCCTGCTCATGTTGGCTTGATAATCAGATTGATGGACAATTTTACTGAAATCAACATACCAGGGGTGGATTCTAACTTATGTCACTACTGGTTCACTTCCTCATGCACTGCATGGCTGCACTTCATGGACGCCATGTGCATTGCACGTGCGTTTATGCGCAGTGGCAAAAATATTTTAAAAATCCAAAATAAAAAAGGCAAAACAAGATGGCGACCACATGCACAGTACTGAAAACTCAGCTTCTGCACATTGCATAAGAAGAAAAAAAAATAGAAAAAAAAATTCCCAAAAAAATCTTTAAAAAAAATCTGATTTTTTTCTTTAAAAA
>NC_091951.1:307570477-307630477 GCF_031021105.1 Erythrolamprus reginae
TTTTGAAAGTTCTCTGAAAGTTGTCCAAGGCTATCCACAGTGAATTACATGGCAGTGTGACTCATAAAATTGTCATCATATTTGACTGTCTGGTGATTTGTGGCATATTCCTTGTGAAATCGGGGTGGGGGTGCTTCACATTATAATCAGCTATTTGTTGGCACAACAGATTTCTGGTTTATAGCATTAGTCTGAATTTAGTCTTCAAAAAATAATGTAATTCTAGAAAAAAATGAAAACTGATTTCAGCAAAGGGTGTATTTTCCTTCAATTAAACTATGATTTGATTTTGTTGTTATTTTTGCTGTTGTTATTCTCTGGCCCTAGATCACTCAGTACCCTGATAGTCCTATTGGCAGAGATCCCATTGTTCATCTTCTATATTCATTTCTGCAAAAGAAGTAAATAGGAAAATTCTTGCACACATGGAGCATCTGCAGAACATTAGAGCTTCTACATATGCAAATAAAATGTTTGCATGGGAATACCTATTGTTATTTTTGATGTCCATCCATTTCTTTTATGTATTTCTAATATCCATCTCCCTGTAATACTAGAGATGCAATCTTTTCAGAATTGTTTTCTAATTTCATCCTTCTTAAAATGATTTCTTTGTTTAATTTTTCTACATTGTAAATAATTTTAATGGAGACAAGACTCTAAACATAAAGCATCTTTTTATAGTTTTTAATCCACCCACTCTGGAGGAAAAAACCCAACAAAGAACACAGACTTTAAAATAACTTTGGATATTCACACCTCTGGCTACTCAAACAACGTTTAAAAATGCTATACCCGCTGTATTGATATATGCAGTATAAACTACCACAATTGAAAGGGAGACAATCTGCATAGGCAAAGGTGGGCTGCTGGCCAGATGGTGGGTAATGCAGTGGAGTAGCAAAAATTGAGTCTACCCCAGAGCACCCAATTTGCACTGGAAGATGTTGAAAGAAAATGCAGTGTGTCCTGTATAAGCCATGCCCATAGTGTGTTAGTAAAAATTTTAGTAGCCCTTCACTGTGTATAGGCAACAGGGAACAGGAGAAGAATCATTATAACCATATACCACTGTAACATAAATCACACAATTTATATTCGTGCATATAAAATGGACAGAGCTTGCAGAGAAACACCCATGATTCTGTGTATCATGTAGAAAATAATTTACTCCTTTATTTAATAATGTAAAAGCTATTAGAAGTATTTAATCAAAAAAATTGAGGTGAATTATGTTTCGGAGCTGATTAAAACATTGAACAATTTTGTAAGGACTGTGATGGCAAACATGTGACACACATGCCAGAGGAGGCATGCAAAGCCCTCTCTGTGGGCCCACATGCTATTGCTAGCTGCTCTTCTCGTTTGTGGCATGCACTGATCTTCATGCATGCCGGAGGCCCAGAAACCCAAAGACTGGCTGGCTGGTGTGCATGTGTGCACCACCCCACTGGTCTTTGAGTTTCCTGCACTCTGGTATGTGAAAAGAGCCAGAAGCCAGAATGCCAGTTGACCAGTGCATGCATGCACACCAGCCAGCTGGTCTTTGTCACGCTAAATATTGCCAGCCACAGAGACATTCAGTAATTAAAGAGTTAACATGTGTGCCTTGTCATTAATCATGCCCATATTTTATGTCATATCCTCCTATGTCATTTCCGTCTTCTTCACTAATTAATCTTGTTGTTTTGCTTGCTCCGTTGTTCTTAAGACTCCATGATGTGAGCTTTTGTATTCTTTTGTCTATCAAGACACTGTTTTGTTTTATACTTTTATAATAAAAGAAAGCTTGTTTTGAAATAACAATGCTTGGATCTCTTAAATCCGTCACCTCCACGGTGTAAAGTTCAGACGGACTTTTACATTCGTGACATGGTAGCAGAGGATGGTTCTTCAAAGAACGCTGTTTTTCAGAGTAAATTAAGTTTTGCTTTACATCGAAGCTAGAGAGATCATAGACAGCTTTGAGTTTCCAGGGCTCCAGTGTGCATACACGTTCCGGTTTGGACACTTGGTGCCAAAAAGGTTGCCATCGCTGATGTAGGAGGGTGAAAAAGCTATTTCTCTGACCAGTTTCAGTCTACATTGAAGAATGGTAATATTTAGGACAAAGTCACTTTTTCGGTGGCACGCTGGTTATAATGCAGTATTGCAGACTGCTGACTGCTAGCAAATTGGCAGTTCAAGTCCCACCGGCTCAAGGTTAAATCATCCTTCTACCTTCCAAGGTCATTAAAATGAGATTATTGGGAGCCATATGCTGACTCTGTAAACTGCCTAGAGAGGGCTGCACAGCACTGTGAAGCAGTATCTATATCTAAGTGCTATTGCTACTGCTATTTTTCTATTCGGACATTCAATTAATCAGATGGATATATTTGTTGTATTTCTATATTGCCATATTGGGCAAGGGCTCCTGTTAGTTTAGCGTGCAATAACATGAGAAATGTCACACACACAAAAAGCAAAAAGCAATATCACAAAAGATGCAGAATACTTTGAAAATATTAATTAAAATGATAGATCCAAAGTAAACAATAGTTTGTCACTGCACATATGAACAATGGATAAAGCTTGGGTTAGGATTCAGGTAGTGATTGAACTACAACTGTTTAGAATAGAATAGAATAGAATAGAATAGAATAGAATAGAATAGAACAGAGCACAGCAGAACAGAACAGAACAAAATGGATTACTTTCTCTTTCTTCGGGATAAAAAAAATGAGAAAATTAGAACTTGGTTGAACTTGGTTCAAAAACATTTCAATTTAAATAATCAAGGGGGGGAAATCCTAAATTACCTAATAAGGATATTTCAAAATTTACTTGCCAACGTGCCTCTGCTGTGAAAAATAAACATAAAATAAAACCTAAGCAATTTGGTTCTTCAAGATGGTCTGGGATGAAGGAAGAATCATTCCTTGTTCAGCTGCATATCTTATTTTTGAATCAGTTACACCTGGCAAAGAGAAACTTTTTTCTTGATTTATGGTGAATTTGCCTTATGGCATAGTTTGAGAACCACTGATCTAAAAGCTCTGACATCCATTATTCAAACAGTCTTCTTCAAGGCAGCTCAGCCTCTTCCCTACCAAAACCATATTTGCAGAAAACCACAGTTGTGAAATGGATATACTGAATTTCCTGTTCCAGTGTATGTCTTGGACACATATCCCACCTCTGTATCTAATACAAAAGATGAATTTAAGAAGCAGAGAATAAAACCAGGAATAGATGACTGTCTTATAAATTTGTACCAGAAAGTCTGATCAGAGGGGATGAAACAATCTGAAAGGGTTGCCTGCCATTTGCCAAAAAGAGGTTTGCTCCCCCATGTCAGCTTTGTTCTATTTTTATAAGCCCCTATTAGGCTAGCACCTCACAAAGCGTATGCTTTTTCTTCTGATACTTTAAGGACATTAAACATATCACCACTATTCGCTGTGACCTGACAGCACTAAAATGTTAAAACGTTCATTTCTTAGAAAGTTGAAGAAATTAGTTAATGCATTCATAGCTAATTGTCCTAACTACATCCAAATGTCAGTATCTTTGAAGTATATCCTATTCAATGTGTTAAGTTTGTTTCACATCCTCCCTTTGAAATATTCAGCCATTCTCCGTTGTCCTTAGAATGGTGATTATACAGGTTAGTTTGATAGGCAAAAATATTCCATTAAATACAAAGTACCTATATTTATGTAGCTTCTACTCAGAGTTCTGTCAATAAGGAGATAAGAAAACCTTAATGCATAAGATTAAAAGCCTGTCCAGTTCAAGATCAATATAATAGCATCTTTTCACTCATGTTTCTCAGCAACTGATTTTCAGAGGAATGCTTTTTTTTTATTACTGATCATAATATTGCCATCATAAGTAAAACTCTTGATAAACTTGTCCAATGTGATACTTTAGAGTATCACATTGGACAAGTAGCAAATTTCACAATTAAATGTTAAACTTTGTAAAGAAATTCATTTATTCTCTTCCCTGAAATTTTCACTATGCCTGCTGGCGACTTACCAGCTGGCGGTCGTTGCGGTGCGGCTGGGAGAAGGAGGCCGCCATTATGGGGCGGTGCCTGCAGCCCCCACGTCATCACCGGGGGCCGCAGTGACGGCGGTTGGGTGCGCTGGGCACCGACTGGTCCGGGCGAGAGGGAGGCAGCCCTTAAAAGGGGCTGCCTCGTGGCGCATTTCCTCTTCGCCCGGCGTCGTGGGACACCCGCCCACCCTCCCTCTGTTACAGGGTGCATATGATGGGTCACTCTTAGGGGGGCCGAGTAGGAATTTTTTGCAGTCACAATAAATTGGCCGAGCTGTGGTTGTTTTTTCGCCTACTCCACTCTGTGCGTGGGAGTGTGGTTAGGGGGTGGACTCAGCAACTAGTGCACCCCCCTCAAGGTCACGGGGGGGGGAGGCCGATAGGGGGCGGAAATGGGCGTAAGCAGCAACTGTGTGATCTCCTTTAGGGGCACCTCTAGTGAGGTGAGGGGCGATCTCCTTCTCGGATTACAGGGCTCGACCGGCTTGGGTTTGGGGAGGGGGTCGCTCCTGAGGCTCGCTGTCTGGGGCTTACCAGAGACCAGTGGCGAGCCATCCCACATGCCATGGGGGCGTGGCAAGGGGCAGGGGGCAGGTGTAATTTTACCATGACCCTGCACCCAGGCAAGGAGCTTTCGCCCGAGGGTTGCTCAGTTGAGGTTGTTTGAAAGTTAACTCCGCCCCCATTTGATTTATGCACCCCTGCAGGTCACGTGGTTTAATTGGTTAAATAGTTAATTTAGAGTTTGGTTTAATAAAAGTGACCCCATTATACCCATACCTTTGTGTCCGACTGTTACTCCGCCTGCGCCGCGATTAACTTTACTGGATGAGTAAAGAACACAAGAACAGGGGAACAAGAACACAAGAACAAGGGGACACAATCTGAAGTTAGTTGGGGGAAAGATCAAAAGCAACATGAGAAAATATTATTTCACTGAAAGAGTAGTAGATCCTTGGAACAAACTTCCAGCAGACGTGGTTGGTAAATCCACAGTAACTGAATTTAAACATGCCTGGGATAAATATATATCCATCCTAAGATAAAATACAAAAAATAGTATAAGGGCAGACTAGATGGATCATGAGGTCTTTTTCTGCCATCAGTCTTCTATGTTTCTATGTTTCTAAGAGTCAGGTCCTAATCTTTTGAAGAAACAAAGATTCTCTCTCCCTCTTCATCTCTATCTTCCTCCCCTCCTCCCCTCCTTCTCTTCTGTTCTATGTATAATTGTATATATTAATTTTATTCCAAAATATTTTTGTCAGTTATAAACCTTCAAATGTTCATCAGGATTTACATTATCCCTTTAATACTTTGACAGACCCTTTTCTAATACTAAAACATCATGTTTGATCTGTGTTGACTAAATCTATCATAATAATTCAAGTGAAGTTGCATTGTATATCTAAGCAGATGTTTGTTAGAGTTATATTCCACCTCTTAGTCAGGAGTTCAAGGAGGCCTACAACATAATTTCAAAGGCTATTTGCTACTCCCTTGTGTGTGTGTGTGTGTGTGCGTGTGTGCGCGTGCACACACAAACACACACAGCAATAACCATAGGGAGTAAGTTCAATTCAGAACGAATGTAATTGTCCCAAAGCCAAACATTCAGCCACACATTTTATGAACATGAACCAACTTGGATTTCCAGTGCCAAAAAAGCTTAACTGTTATACTACACAGGATGTATTAAGTTATATAAAATTGTATTCATGAGATCAATTGAATGTGTACTCAGGAATGTTTAGCTTCACCAATACGATGACGGTTTCCAATTTCAACGGCTTCTGTTCCTAAAAGGCAGGAAAGCAGGATTGGGATTTAGCCTTCAAAGATTAAAAAAGAATATGTGTTTCTGAACATGACATAAATTTCTACCCAGATAACTTCTCCTTTTGATAATTTTTACAGGGCTTTTAAGCATTATTCCAGAATAACCACTTTTATACACATATTTTGCAAGAATAATCAGTCATAAGAGGAGCTGATTGAAGACATACTTTCTAGATTCATAAATATCCTTTTTAAAATAACTACCATAATATTGTATATTGTGTGATTATTTTATTTTATTCCAAAGATCTTTAGCTTTTAAAGGTCTATAAATACAATAGATAACCATAAACTTTCTTCATTTGAAAAACCAACTAAACAAATTTATTCTCATTATTTTTACTAATGTACTTAATTTTAATTTTGTTCTGTTTCTGAATTGCAGTCATTATTTGCTTTAATCTCTTTGGTCTAATACACCTTCCTCCTCCTATTTTTCCCAACAACAAATCTGTGAGATGAGTTGGGCTGAGCAAGAGTGATTGGGCCAAGGTTACTCAAATGACTAAGACAGAACTTGAATTCATAGCATCTTGCTTTCTAGCATGGTACCTTAACCATTGTGCCATACTGGTTCTTTATTTTTGCAAGCAATTGAATGTTTGTAAACATATTTCTCTAATGTGATTTTTTTTCTCTTTTTAACTAATATAAATATGTTTCTCCCATCTGAAGATTCATTTTGATTGAAAAAGGGAATTGAAAAAAATTGAAAATGTATAAATATCAAAGTCTAACTACTTTTCAGTTCACAACTTTGTTCAGCCAGTATGAATCAGCCAAGTTCTTTTACAGTGTGAACTGAATGGAAGATTCTTTTATCCTTGATAAAACAGACTCTCTAGCATCCCTGCATTTACTACAATTGTCATCTGACTTTAACTTACAGGCTTAATTTGTAACATCTTTGGATTTTTTTTTTAATGAAGATACTCAGACTGTAATCAAGTACAGGGTTTGATTAAAATGTAAAGCTGAAAGAGTTGTTTCCTGCTGTGCTTTACCTCTTACAAGGTTATAGCTATTTCATGTTTTATTTTGCCTGGGACCATTTTGCATAAACAACTTCTCCCTTTTTAAAAAATCATCAACAAATGTTTGACTTTTGCCTCTGTGAAGTTATCACCTGCGTTCAGCTGAATAAAGAAAGATATCTTTCATATTTGGATAGGATATGAGGGAGCCAAGTCATCTTTGAAATAAAAGGTACCAAACAATTATTTTCCCTGTATTAAGAGAATAAAAATACCCATTAAAAATGCAGCAAAGTTATAGGCTTGATTTTTCTTTCTCGCTTAAAATGCAGATTTTTGCCACCAGCAGAAAGGTTGTGCATAGAAGTCATGAAATGTCTTCTTTCAGTTCTGTATAATCCTGACAAAAGAATCCAGAAGTTTGGGCTAACATGCAGACTTATGTAAGAGAGCAAACCAGTTATTTGAAGTTGGAAGATGGGTATTTATTGAAACAGCTGGCAAATCAGCAGGAAAATGCTGATTTGGAAAATTATTATTCTTCAAAAGAAACAAACTCTTCTAGTAACACTGATATAGCTGAACTCTACAAATACATTAAAACACCATTAAGGATTAAAAGAGAAATGGAGAAAGCCAGGCTCTCAATTAGAGGCTATGGCAGATCTGCAGAAGGCTGAAAGCAATAATTGAATAGTATGTTTGATTAATTAACAGCAATTAAGTATAGGATAAAAATTGGATTTTAATCTCAAGCATCACATTAAAACAGTATTCTTCCAATCTTTATGGCATTGTTGATAATAATTTGTGAATCGGGACGTGTTGAAGATATTTTTAAGGATCCTTAAATGGATGGGAACCAAGCAGGAGTCTTGTACACTTACTTTGGACTTACCGTATTTTTTGGTGTATAAGACACATCAGTGTATAAGACGCACCTAGATTTTAGAGGAGGAAAACAAGGAAAAAAGTATTCTGAACCAAATGGCGTAGTATTATGTTGTTTAATAAAACACCAGGGCAGCAAAATACTTTTTACAACCATATATATTTTTACAACCATGTATACTTTTTAAAACCATGTACACTTTTTACAAACTTCAAACTTGACAGCTTCAAGACTTGTGGACCTCAACTCCCAGAATTCCTCCACCAGTCATGCTAGCTCAGAAATGGGAATTGAAGTCCACAAGCCTTAAAATTGCCAGGTTTGAAAACCCTTGCACTCCTAACCCCTAACTCAGGGGTCTTCAAACTTGACGGCTTCAAGACTTGTCTAAATGTCATAAGGCACAGAGATGAAAATCAGGACAAACATCAGCTCAGAGAGTTCTCTGAGGAAATGCTTATCAGGAAGGCAAAATAGAAATATGGGGATGGGCACAGTTGCACTGCTGGGAATTCAAATGAAATCCATCCACTACTTTATTTCTTATGCGATCCAAAACATGTTGTGTTTGTTTTTTGTTTTCCCCAACACCTGGGTAAACTTGGTGAAGTGTGTGAGAATAAACCACATTTTCATAAAAAAACAAAATACAGTGGAACCCCGACATAAGAGCTGCTCGACTTAAGAGCTACTCGAGATAAGAGCTGGGAGAGGAGAGACATTTTTTTATTTTATTTTATTTATTACTTGGATTTGTATGCCGCCCCTCTCCGCGATACGAACCGAGAAGAGCCGGGCTGGCTTACTTTCCTTCCTTCCCGCGCTGATGCAGAGCCACTCGAACAAAGCGTCGCGCCCCTCTGATGCTTTCGGCGGCTTCCGAAGCGACGCTGGGCTCTTTTGCCGCCAAAAGCGTCAGGGGGGCGTGACGCTTTGTTCGAGTGGCTCTGCATCAGCGCGGGAAGGAAGGAAAGTAAGCCAGCCCGGCTCTTCTCGGCTCGTATCCCGGCACTTGGTGAGTGGAGAGGCGGTCGCCTCCCCTGCCGCCCCACTCTGGGGGTCCTTGGCTTCTGCTGGGGGTGGGGGGATCCGAACGCTGTTTTGAATTTCACATTCCGAGTGGCCCAAACGCCAAAGGCGAACTTCCGCACCTCAGGAGTTAGCTCGCAAACGGCGCGGCTGTTTTAAAACATCGCTGCCGGCCTGGGGGGGGAGAGGGAAAGGGGGGAGAGGGGGGAGAGAAAGAGAGAGGGAGAGAGAGAAAGAGAGAGGGAAAGGGGGGAGAGGGGGAGAGAAAGAGAGAGGGATAGAAAGAGAGAGAGAGTGAGAGATGCTCAGTGAGCCTTTCTTTGAAGTTGCCTTTCTTTCTTTCTTTCTCTCTCTCTTTCCTTTTCTCTCTTGCTCTCTTGCTCTTTCATTCTTTTTTCTTTCTCTTTCTTTCTTTCTTTCTTTCTTTCTTTCTCTTTCTTTCTTTCTTTCTCTTGCTTTCTCTCCTTCCTTCCCTCCTTCCATTTCTTTCATTCTCCCTCTCTATTTTTATTTCTCTTTCATTTTCTTTCTTTCTCTCTTGCTTGCTTTCTTTCTTGCTCTTTTTCTTTCTCTCTTTTACCTTCCCTTCCTCTATTTCTTGCTTTCCTTTTCCTTCCTCCCTTCTTTCCTCCCTCTACAGGATTGGGTGGCAGTGAAGTTACTCTCCCCTTTCATAAGTTTCCTTGCTTCCTTCCTCTGTTCCTGTCCCTTCACCCTTTCTTTCTTTCCTTCCTTTCCTCCCTCCATTTCTTGCTTTCCTTTTCCTTCCTCCCTTCTTTCCTCCCTCTACAGGATTGGGTGGCAGTGAAGTTGAATAAATAACTACAGTTTAATGAATAAAAATAAAAGTTTTCCATGTTGATTGTTTTAGGTAAAAAGAGGAAGGGAAGGAAAGCTCTCAGCTTATCATCTTATTAATAAGTAAAGTTACATTTATTCTTGCAATGTCTTTTTGCATAATTTAGACTAACTTTGTGAGTTTTTTGAGGGCTGGAACCAATTAAAATTATTTACATTAATTCCTATGGGGAAAAGTCGTTCGAGATAAGAGCTGCTCGACTTAAGAGCGCAGGTCCGGAACGAATTAAACTCGTATCTCGAGGTACCACTGTAATGCTTTTGTCAATACTGGTCACCGGAGCATCCCTTAAATTCTTGGTCTATTTTATTTACATCATGCTTATCCCAGCTTTCCATCAATTTTTTTTAAAAAAACATAAAAACAAGCAGTAACCTATTCCAGAAATTAACCATTATGGAAGCATAACAGTTCAAGCAACTTCAGGGTGGGGGGTGTTTGCTAGCATCTCCCACAAAAACCACCAACTAAACATGGTTTGATACCCCACATGTAATGTCTAATTTTTGAAAAAGCAGTAGCCGAAATTCAAACTGCATCTACATCTGGCTACAAAACATGCCACCCCCAGATATTGGGCAGCACGGGGGGGGGGGGGCTATATTAGGGTTACTTCACTGAGGGGCAGTAAAAGACGGCACCTCACCACAAGCCCAGATTGGCCGCTGGCCTTGCAAGGCTCCTCCTTTCCCCAAACTTTGTGAAAGGCCGCCTTTTAGTCCATTTCTTCACCCTGCCTGCTTTTCTCCCCCAACCTTGTTTCCCTCCCTCTGAAACTTCTCCTTCCTTCCCCAAACAGAGAGACCCCAACGGGCACTTTTCTCGCCACTTCAGCCTTCCTCAACCTGCTTCATTCAGCCTTCCCATCCCATCTCCCCAAAAAGGGATGGGGTGATAGGTTGGTGTCCATTCCTCCCCAAAAAATGACTGCAGTCCCACTAGCTGGGCTCAGAGCCAGTCCCTGTGGCTGGGAGAAAAATAAAAAGTCAGTGCTGTTGCCATCTGAGGCATCTCCGGCATCTGCTCTATCCATCTCGTGCTTGAGGGAACCGTCCATCAGCAGATCGGTGCATCAAAGAGGCCGGGCTTCCTTCATGGGGGGGGAGGCTTTCATTCCTGTCCCAAGGGGAGGGGAACTCTTGTGTTTTATGGCAGGGCAGGTACTTGCCTCAGCCGGGTAGAGGTGGCCTCTGCCTGGCCCCTGCCACAGCCGATCGCCTGAGCTAAGCCCACCACCCAACAACATGATGCTGGTGTGGATGATGGCTCTGCCCCCTCAGAGCCTGTTTGCTGACCTCCTTAGCCTGGCGATTTGGCAGCAGCGATGGTGGGGGGCTAGGGTGTGGACGTGACATTCCCAGTGCTGTTGCTCCTTGAGGGGAAGCCGCCAGAGCTGCCTGAGCAGTTGCCGGCGGCAGCAGCAGGATCAGCTAACTCGGCTGCTGTGCCTGCCTTGCATTTTCAATGTGATTCCTCTGCTCCAAATGACTAGCACCCTGCCCGGCACCCTGTCCTTGGCAACATTCAGTGCATAAGACACACCCAATTTTTAAAGCACTTTTTCGGGGTTAAAAGCTGCATCTTATACACTGAAAAATACGGTAAGTAATATATTCTAAAATGGTGCAATAGCAATAGCACTTATATACAGGGGTGGGGAGCAGGCAGGATGGGGTGGAACACAGTTCCACCAGCGGAAATGAAGCTGTGAAGCTCCTCCTTGGAAAGCAGCAGGGAGACCAGCACTGGCAGGAGTGTCAGTACTGCATTCTAACCAGTGTACCACTGTAACTCTTCCTATGAATATCTTATTAATCCCTTGAATATCAGTCCAAAATGCCACTGAGTTCAATGAATTTTAATATTAAGAAAATATGTATAAAGTTGCACCTGTAGAGTTCTCAAAATCAGGAGATCATTTTCTTGACCTCAGTTCTTAGTCTATTTATGTCCTAAGGGTAGCACTGAATACTTTCTTGTGTCCAGTTGTTTGCACCCAGCTGCAAGGCTAGTGTTTTTCTGATCCACTCTCTCTCTCTCACTTTCTCTTTTTTCTTTGCATCCCCAGACCTCTTGCTTATCAGAACTATGTCTTTTTAATATTAAAGTGCTATAGATGCAACAGGGAGAACCCCTAGCTAAGATTCTGTGCAGTTTGGAGAGCCCCTAAATCCCATTCCTGGCTGGTGCCACCCATCGATCCCCTCCTCTCTCAGGAGTTCCTATTTTGAATGTAGATAAGTGCAGATGCAGGCAGAGGGTCAGGGATGGAGAAAATGGATCTACCAGATGTTTAGAAGGCCCATTTACAGTATCCAGAAGGTCTCTGGAACCTGGGGAGGCTGTTTTTGCCTTGGTGCAATAGCAAAAGGCTCAAGGAAAGCCCCCGGAGCCCAGGGAGAACAAAAACGCCCACCTTACTATGATACAGGAAGTTGACACCCTTCATGGCCACACCCACCCAGCAACTGGCCAGGCTTTTTGAAGCCCATCTCTGTACAGTTCTCTCTGTTTATTATCTAGTGTGTTTGTAATGTAAGTTGTGATATATACTGTACACATAGTATATAGTTCTTTATGCAAAGCAATCAGATATTTTCAACTTTTTCTTGGTGAATCATGCCATGCTTAGATGACAAGTGAAGTCAAAGAAGACACAGAACTTATTTTAATATTTATAACTTGCATTAATAAAAAAGAATTGCAAAATAATATAACCCATATTATCAGTTTTATAATTTAAACTCAAGAGAAAATTCATCAAAGAAATGAAATAATAATGATAATGATGATGATGATGATGATGATAGTCGTAGTAGTAGTAGTAGTAGTAATAATAATAATAATTATTATTATTAGTAGTAAGATTATTATTATTATTATTATTATTATTATTATTATTATTATTATTATTTATATTTGTATGCCGCCCCTCTCCGAGGACTTGGAGCAGCTCACAACAGACAATACAAAATACAAATCCAATATTAAGAAAACAATATTTAAAACCCTTATTAAGAAACAATCATGTAATCCAAACAAATCAAATATAAAGCGGAACAGCTGAGGGGTATATCAATTTCCTCATGCCTGGTGACATAGGTGGATTTTCAAGGGTTTACGAAAGGCAAGGAGGGTGGGGGAAGTCCTAATCTCTGGGGGGAGTTGATTCTAGAGGGTTGGGGCCACCACAGAGGAGGCTCTTCCCCTGGTCCCACCAGCTAACATTGTTTTGTCGATGGAACCTGGAAAAGGCCAACTCTGTGGGATCTAATCTGTCACTGGGATTTGTGCGGCAGAAGGCTGTCCCGATGTTAACAAACAGTAAGTTATTATATTTATACATTGCTCAACAGTCAGAAATTCTGGGCAGTTTTTAATTTTTAACGTTTAAAAATTAAGAGCAGTAAAAAAAGACCCAGAAAGAGAGCAAAAAACTGAAGACAGTGATGACAAATAAAACAAACCCAGTGGAGAACAAAAAAGTTGTTCTTATCAAAGGCCTGGGAAAAGAGATAGCTTGTTAGGATTTTTCAAAATACTCATAGAGTGGGAAACATCTCAAAAAATTGGGGGGGGGGGGGGAGAATAGCCTCATTCCAGACCTGTTACAGAGAAGAAACCTGGAGTCTTGGGGGAGGGCATTGTTTAAAATCTGAAGTTCTCTGAACTTCCCAGATGGAACTCAGCAAGCAAATACTGTAGGAGACAGGAATCTTTCAATTATATTTAAATGTTAGGTGGGGTGGTAACAACAGTAGTTACTTTGATTCTTTGTGAGCCCTCCATTCATGCTTGAGGTCTATAATAAAAAAATAGAAATGTCCCAGGATGTTACATACCTAACATTCTTTGGTGATTGGCATATAGATAAATGTTCAATTCATTCAATTTCAAGCTATGAAAAATATCATCAGGGTCAAAATGCTTAACTAGAAATAGAGAATTGTGGACTAGAGAAGTTCTCTGTACTGGCAGATATAAACCTTTTGCATTTATTCTTCTTGGGACACTTGCTGTCAATTTTGTTTTCTGATATTACTCTGAATAAAGTTGAGACTAACCTATCATGTGTAAGCAAAAGGATTGCTGATAATTTCAAAATATAAGCACTTTTTCACGCCTAAAAGCAAGATAAAATGAATTCATCGTGTAAAGTCTGAGAAAACTGAGGTGGTAAGTAAACTGCATAAGTGAATTAAATGTAAGAAACCCTTGCCTCTCTAGGCCATGGTGTTAGTCATAAGCACTTTCATACATTTCAGAGCTTTCTGCTCTGCAACAGTGCATCCACAATGCTATTCTATACAAACTATTTCTAGCAAGATTACCATTAGCTTCTTCTTGGGGCTGACAGAGAATGACTGGCTCTAGCTCACCTAGCAGGCCTTGTGCCTAATGGGAGACTTATAAATTCCTGGTTTCTAGCTTGGTATCATAATTACTTTAAAGCCCTACATGGCATTGGACCAGATTACCTCCAGAACTGCCTGCTACCGCACAAATCCCAGCGACCGATAAGGTCCCACAGAGTTGGCCTTCTCCGGGTCCCGTCGACTAAACAGTGTTGTTTGGTGGGCCCCAGGGGAAGAGCCTTCTCTGTGGCGGCCCCGACCCTCTGGAACCAACTCCCCCCGAAGATTAGAATTGCCCCCACCGTCCCTGTCTTTCGTAAATTACTCAAGACTCATTTATACCGCCAGGCATGGGGGAGTTGAGATATTCCTTCCCCCTAGGCCATTACAAGTTATGCATGGTATGTTTGTGTGTATGTTTGGTTTTATAATAAGGGTTTTTAGTTGTTTTATTATTGGATTGTTACATGCTGTTTTTATCATTGTTGTTAGCCGCCCCGAGTCTACATAGAGGGGCGGCATACAAATCCAATAAATAAATAAATACTACAACAAACTGGCCTATACCATATCCCTACACTGTAATTCAGTCAAGTCATGACAATTATCATGAGAATTATGTCGGTATCAATATTTTCTTGTCCAGGCCAGGGGTAGGCAAAGTTGGCTCTTCTATGACTTGTGGACTTCAACTCCCAGAATCCCTTAGCCAATCATGCTAGCTCAGGAATTCTGGGAGTTGGAGTCCACATGTCATAGAAGAGCCAACTTTGCCTACCCCTGGTCCAGGCAAACAAAACATCTTTGTTTAAACTATAAACAAGATGGATTTGACAGGCAACCGTTCTTTCAAACAGACCTCATACTTATATTTGAATAGCCAATCTCCTCTTTCCAATTATTCAAATAATTTCTATACACTGTTTAAAATTCTATTCAGATTCTGTAGATACTTTAGCTACAACAAATGTATCCCTTTCCAAATGTATATAACACTGTAGCCTGTCTCAGTTACTTAGCTATCGATAGTTTGGAAAGGAGTAATTGGTATGTATCCCCCAATCCTAACAGCCAGAGGTAGAGGAATAATCAATAGGGAAGACCTAGCAATTGGACCTTAACAGGATACTTTTTTTTTATCATGATGTTCAGAATAATGTTGTAAGTGGGCCTTCAATATATGCTGAAATCATTAAACTTGAATCCCTGTAGAGCATATTTGAAATTGTTGTACTCAGATAATGGCTTTATTAATGTGGTCTCAGTAGATTTGAAAAGCAATTGTTTGACCGTGGCCTTCTTAGTCTAGCAGTAAAATAATTTACTGCTATAATATGGCTTCCATTAACTTGAACTAACATCATTTCCCCATGGTAACAGAGTCCCTGTGGAATTTAACTACAGCTGTTTTGTCCGCTCTGTGGCATGATGGGTAATTTTCTTTCAAGGGGCTTAATCGGCCTTGTTCTTCGCATCATATACAACATTTGATATGCAATGTTTGAAAGTACAGCCTACATCATTACATTCTTTAGTGCTAAATTCATCTGCTTTTCTAAAATAAAACTGAAATACCTCAAAAATCAATAAGGAATGGATTCCTTTTCAGTGTTCTGTATAAGGCAGCTATGACATATCTGGAAAGGTTAATAGGAGACTGGACAACATGATAGTTGTTGGTAATATTTTAACATTGCTTAAATGGGATTTCATTAATTCAGTGCATCTGAGACTTGCAACTGCCAGATAGAACCTGAGGTAAGACTTGAGAAGTGAGAGAATCCTAGGATCAGTATTAAAAACTATAACATATTGTCTTTTTAAAAGCTCTGTTAAAAACTAATACTAATTGTCCTCAAAAAGCAGATCTGTCAAACTTCTGACCCTCAGGCCAGATGTGTCACGTGCTTACCACACCCATGCCCAGTTTTGAGAAGGGGGAAAAGTTCTGCTACATCATGTAACAATGTGGTGACAATGTGAGTTTGACACTTGCCATAAAGTAATGCAACATTTAGTACAACATACAGTATACTAAACCTTGTCTCCCTCCCTCCCACTTGCTTGACATTTCTCTTTCCTTCTTAGCTTTTGGCCAATTTCCAAACTGTTGTCAAATGAAGTTATTTCATTGTATTTAGTTATGTCTGTCAACTTACAACAAAAATGATTTTATCTCTCATGCCCCAATCACTTTTCTGGATGGTTAAGAATCTGAAGTAGATCTGGGAAAGCAGAGATTGCCTGTTTGAATGCACCGGGCATGGATTTGTTCTTATTTTTTGAATTACAATACGAGCCAAAACATAGTTATCTTTTAAAACTTGTCTTCCCTTTTTTTAAATCCAGTTTTTAAAAATAAAGAATGCACTCAAAAATAGCAATGTGAAAAATGTGATACGGACAAACCTTTCGGTACACAGGACAGCTAGTTTCCAGACTTTTATGCCTGAAATGAAAAATAGTTTGCCTTGAATAGAAACTGAAATGACTCTGTTTGGTTCTGGGCATAGATCAGATCATGATTGTCCCAAGAAGTGGGGTGCGGGGGAGTTATTTAAAGATCAATGGAAGAAATTGGTAAAAGTGACTTATATAACAGAGGGGACAGAAGAGAAGATAACAGAGGGTTAAGGTGAGAAGACAGAATACTGGGATGTTGTTGTGGTTAGCTCTGCCCCAGCTCCTGCCCCAAGGACTGTGGATGTGGGGGAGACATCCACATGCTGCAGGCCTGTTTTACCCCCCGGTGGAATCTGATGATGAAGGCTCTTCTGACCAAGAAGACATGAGTGACAGGGAGGAGGAGAGTGTGGCAGACAGCTCAGAAGGAGATCAATTATCTAGCTCCTCCTTGGATTCAGAACAAGAGTTAATGATACAGCCACGCATGCGGAGAGCGATGCACAGGCAACAACAACTGAGAGATTATTATCAAAGAAAATGAGGCCACCTGTGGTTGGGTGGGGCTGTGGTAATTAGTGAGGCTGCTATAAATAGCAGCCTGCGGGTTTGGCCATTGTGGAGGATTATCTGATCGTTTGGTGTGTTTCATGACTGCTTTACTGACTGACTTTTTGTGTGCTGATTTTTCCCTGCTTTGAAACTAAACCAGAGCAAAGGGTGTTTCACTTTGTGAAAGAAGAAGGACTGTGATTTGCCTCACAGCTGCAAGCTAAGTATCACAGAACTGATAAGGGACTTGTACAAATTACCAGTTTGTTTGGAGACGAGTGCTCTTTGCTATACCAAAAGAGGGCTTAGTTTAAGTGAATTTTCATTATAAGGAACATTGTTTTGAATTTTCAAACGTGTGTGTGTCTGAAATTTATACTGTGAATTTTGGGGTGGATTCTACCAGAGAGCCCGACAGAACAGATGTTAAATTTTGGGTACCATCAGCCGCAGTCATAAAATGAGGGATGGCACTGGGAAAATTAGGAGTGATTTTTGACCTTTAGCTGGCGAACAAGTGTAAAGGTAAAGGTTCCCCTGCACATGCCTGCTAGTCATTCCCTGCTCTAGGAGGTGGTACTCATCCCTGTTTCTAAGCCAAAGAGCCAACGCCCATCTGAAGACTTCTCCATGGACGTGTGGCCGGTGTGACTAAATGCCAAAGGCACACAGAGCATTGTTACCTTCCCACAAAAGTGGTTTTTATTTGTGTACTTGAATTTTTTTTTACATGCCTTTGAACAGCTTGGTTGGCAGTAGCTGGAACAAGTAACGGGAGCTCATTCCACTAGGCAGCACTAAGGATTCGAGCTGCTGAACTGCTGATCTTCTGATTGACAAGCTCAGTGTCTTAGTCACTGAGTCACTGCGCCCCCTCAGATCTAGTGTAGTCTATAGGATAGGCAAAGAGTGGCATAAATCATTATGGATAGGATGAGAAAATGAGGAAGAAAGGAAATTTCCTGTAAATCAACATTGATAGTGTAGTTGGGGCTAGTGGGAGTTAGAACTTCTGGGGAAAGAGAAAGGACAATGAGACAAAGAGTCTACGGAGAGGGGCGGCATACAAATCTAATTAATAATAATAATAAAGGACAATGCACAGTAGCTTTGCCCAATTCACCCTATCAGGATTTTCTTTCCTTTGAATGCCACAACAAACAATTGAAGTTTAATTTCTTCCAAACCAACACTGCTCTAAAATGGTTGGTTAGAACATCGGGTCAAAAGCAAAACATTTTTTTTCTTATTTTGTGTACATGTTTACTAAAATATTTATGTTTGAGGAAAGGGGCATACAAATGTGGTCATTAATAGTAGTACAAGAGAAGGATTTTGTTGTTAAGATTTGCTTGCAAACTGTCTGAATATGACTTTTTGTTAAGGTTTAAGCCAATTAAAATTTCAAAGTAATATTGAATAACAGATTTTAAATGGAAATAAAAGATAAATACAAGAAAAAAATCTGAAATGGATAGGTTCCTCCATAGATAAGCTAGTGAAGACAGAGCATAGAATACAAATATTTATTTTATTTTTATTTATTAATTTTTTAGTCAAGTATGTATTAGATAACAGATATAAAAACATAATCATGAATACATGAAATGGATATGAATAAAAGGGACAATTAGGCAAGGGATGGTAGGCATGTTGCTGCATTTTTGCATGCCCCTTAAAATTCTCTTGGGAATAGGGTAAAGTCTACAGTAGATAGTCTAAGGTTAAAGTTTTAGAGGTTTAGGAAAGAAACCACAGAGACAGGTAGTGTATTCCAGGCATTGACAACTCTGTTACTGAAGTGGTATTTTCTGCAATTGAGTTTGGAACGGTTTACCATAAGTTTGTATCTATTGTGTGCTTGTGTATTGTTGTGGTTGAAGCTGAAGTATTCATTGACAGATAGGACATTGTAGCAGATAATTTTATGTACTATACTTAGGTCAGATCAAAGACGACAAAGTTCTAAGTTGTCTAGGCTCAAAATTTCAAGTCTGGTGGCATAAGATATTCTGCTGCAAACAAAGGAGTGGAGGACTCTTCTCATGAAATATCTCTGGACTTGTTCAATTGTATTAATGTCCAATATGCAGTGCATGTTCCAGGCAGATGAGCTATATTCAAGAACTGGTCTAGCAAAAGTTTTGTATGCCCTACTTTGTAGTTCAATATTACTGGACAAGAAGTTATGCAAGATTAGGTTAACAACTTTTAATTCCTTTTTGATAGTGCTGTTACAGTGAGCCCTGGCACTTAAATCATTTGAGACGAGTACTCCAAGGTCCTTGACAGAGCGAGAGTCGTCTACAAAGTTGTATTGCCCAGAATAACTTTTGTTCTGATTTTTTTTTTTTTTGGCCAATGTGTAAGACAGAGCATTTGTTGGTTGAGATTTGGAGTTGCCAATTGTTTGACCATTCTGACAGATAGCCAAGGTCTTTTTGTAGGGTATCAGGATTGTCGGTGGTGTTGAATAGTTTTACATCATCAATGAATAGAACATAGTTGCTTATAATATGACCGCAAAGGTCATTTATGTAAAGTATAAAGAGTGTGGGTCTTAAAACACTTCCTTGGGGGGGAAACTGTTAACAGGTGCAGGGTTTAATAGACTTTCCCTCCATTTGGACTACTTGTTGCCTGTTTGAGAGGAACACTTATACAGGGATCTGGAAATGACATAACATTTTGGTTTTAGAAGTAGTTTGTCATGTATTGTTGAATCAAAGGCTTTGCAGAATTTTCAGTTTATTCAATATATTATTATATTTATTACATATAATAAATAATAACTTTAAACTGAGTTCTAATTGCCTTTACCAATTTGGGATCACAGGTTTTGCTGAAATACAACAAAGCTAACATGAACAATAATTAGGAAAGCTGAAGTAGTGCCTGAGCTCATAAATTTATTCTTCTTATATTTTTTGTTTTCTACTTATTTCTTAATTTTTTCTATTTCAACTTCAGTGTCTCATTCTACCCTGCTTTGTTTATTTGTTTGTTTGTTTTTTAATTTTATGTGTTCCTGTCTTAGCCAGAGATGACTCTGGGTGGCTTACAGACATTCAAATTAGTATACATTAAAATAACAAAAAAACAGAAATAAATATTGTTAAAAGAAGGGAACATATAGTACACAGAGAATGGCGGGGTCTTTCCTAATCCAATCACCTCCAGAATGGTGACCTCACATTGGTGCCCCAGGCCAGCTGGAAGAACCAGATTTTCAGGTTCAGAAAATCAAAATAATGGGTACAGATCTCACAACTTTAAACTGAGTTGTGCTATTATCTAACCTCTATTGGTTCATCAAGTTATGAGAGTCTGGAACATTTTTGTAAAACTCATGTACCATTCTGTTGATTAGCCAAAGGCTGTATTAAATTCATTTCCTCCCTAAATCATTTTTACTCTTATTGACTCTGATAATAATACAATTTTCTCAGCTACTAATGTCTGCACATTTTTATGACTTTTCTGGAAGCCTGCAAAAAGTATTGGTTCTACTGCAGAACTATTTTTTTTACAAAATTCCCTTTTTTATTCCCCCCCACTCGTGTTCCAAGAGTTTAAATAAGTAGCACACAGTATCCATTTGAGAGATAATGAATACTGTTACATATTATCAAGTGGGATCTTTAGAAGAGATACAGTACAGACATGTCAATGCATCACAGTGGTTTTAGAGACAGCTCTACATAAAAAGAAAATACAAGAGAGAGAGAAACAAAACAAAACATTCATGAGACATGATTTGAACCACTACAATGCATCTGCCAGAAACTTGAACTAATGAAGCATCATATTGCTATACAAGTGGAACAGGCAAAGTTATTTAATTATTTTATATTTATTCAAAAGTTCTACTTCCAATTTATTAATCTAAATCTTACAATTAAGAATGAGAAGTGAAGTGAGGACTTCATTTTTTTTTATTAACAAAAGGACAATTTATGGTTCAACTGAGAAGCTGTATCCTTTCTTCAGCTTATATTTAGGGTGTGCAGTTTTATAGAATGAGCAGTGAAGAAACTACATTTATTTACAGGAATTCATCTTGGAACTTGGTTGTGATTACTTGACTTGTTCTGATGGGTCTCCTTGAAATTTTTCTAATCCATGTTGACTTGGAATAGAGAAGAAGAGAGCACAGGAGGCAGTCTGATGAAGTGCTACAGATAAGTGAGGGCAGAGATTAAAGCAGAAGGATCAGTTCTATGAGTTTTAAGGGCAGAGCACATTAACTTGCTTAATGTGGCCATCTGAGGACACAGAACATGCCCAATATGTTACTGTGGCTTAAAAGGGGCTCAGAAATGCTTTGTGCAAAGCTCTTTATGCCCCATAATCACCAAAGATGGCATTTTATGCCACATCAGTTGTTGCTCTCAGTTAGCAGTTTCCTTTGGAAATTTCTCCCTTCTGATTATCCATAATAATGTGGTCAGCTAAGACTGTACATTGTTAAAAACTGTGAACATTCTTGCATTTTGGTTTTGCCCATGACTGCAAATGCAAACTGCTATGACTTCAGGACTGATTTTGTAATCCTTTACAGTTTTACTTTTTGCACAACCAACTGCAACATCCAAGTTCTTCCAGATTGCTTGGGCAAAAACACAGATTGGAAGGGCTCTCTTTTTAAACAGTTTTATATCTTTTATTCTATTGAGTCCAGTGCAAATTAAGAAAGCAGATGCTGTGGCTGAAGGTTGTTTTAGGGGATAATAATCTACCTCTGATAGGGCTTCCAGAGGAGTTTAAAAAGATTCATCAAGAATAGGTCTATTAATAGTGATTAGTCACAGTAAAACAGCACTATGTTCAGCATGCTTTTCAATTCTTGATACTAGGAAAACAATAAGAGAGCCTTCATTTACATTACAGTAAAGGTTTTCTAGAGACATCTGGCTAGCTGTCACAGAATCAATAAACTTTTGCCAAGATTCTTCTTAGATTCTCGTTTCTCATTTCAAATCTGAATATCCAGTCCATCTGAGAGGAGCTGTTTTGTATCTGTGTGTGGATAAAGGAGATAAAGAGTTCTCTCTCTCTCTCTCTCTCTCTCTCTCTCTCTCTCTGTTATATAGATGCAAAACAGAATTTCTTCAAAAACTAGGTCTGAAGACAAGGTGAGTAGAAGGAAATCAAACCTGGAACTTTTCTTTCACGTTCAGCTATGATCGCATATGATCCTGCTGACAAGTTAAAATGTAGGTTGATTTGTATACTTATAATTTATTGCATATAACTGCATATAACTTATTAATATATTTATCTTTGCTCTCTACTTGATTGAGCATCCAAGACAGTTTATTCTACCAAAGATTGAATGAAGCACTGTCTTTTTTGTAATTTGAGATTTTTTGCATCATTTCAAGCCTAATTGTCAGATGCCCATTTGACAACAACCTTCTAATGTCTATTTTCAGCTCTAAACAAAAAATGGTTAATGATTATCTGAATTAATTAAACTGGTGAGAGTAGCTAGATGGTAAAAACCATTGATAGTGCCTACATTTCTTAGAAAAACATTAAATAAGTCAGAGCTTCTGTTAAAATTCTTCTTGTTCAATTTTTTTGAGAATTATGCATCTAATCTGTTGATAATCATCAGAGGCTTGCTTTGTTTCTGAGGTTAGCAAACTATCATAATTCAATCATAAGGAAAAAGAAACCATAAAAATAATTTTAGGAGAGAATAATGAAATTTGTCTAATCCTTGGAAGAGAAATGGAAATTTTTGTAAAAGCGAAGATTGGAGAAAAAGATGTCATTTATTTATTTACTTATTTACTTATTTACTTATTTACTTATTTACTTATTTACTTATTTACTTATTTACTTATTTACTTATTTACTTATTTACTTATTTACTTATTTACTTATTTACTTATTTACTTATTTACTTACTTATTTATTTATTTACTTACTTACTTATTTATTTATTTATTTATTTATCAAAACTTGTAAGGTTGCCCACTCAATCTCAGTGACTCTGGTGGCTTATAAAAAATAAAAACCCATTATACAACTAATACAAAATCTACCTCACCCTTCTAAAGGCAATTCAGCAGTAAGTGTAAGGGTGTGTAGCAATATTAAGAAAAACAAACAAACAAACAAACAAACCAGCATCAATCATTAAAACAACCCATATTGTGCACCTGCCAAAAATTATAGAAATGAACCTCAAGGAATAAGTTCTTTCTCGTCCTCTGCTCCTCCAAAACATTTTATTTCAGGTAGGTGTGATATCTGGCATATTTTGAATCAGAGGAATCCGTTTTTTGTTCTTTTCCTTGTTCTACATTTGAGCTGGTATTGTCTGAATCCCAGAGTGAACAGCAATACATCATCCAGCTTCAACATCTGCTAGAGCCCTCTTTCCACCTAATCTGCCCAGATCCCCAAAGCCTTCCCCACCTGCTATAGCACTAAACACTCATTATAGCACAGCAATGTCCTTTCTTCCAGACTTTCAAGGTTATTGTGTGTAACAATGGCTATTATTAAAGTGTGTGTGTGTGCGTTCAGGAATGGAAAGACAGCCTGGATCTGAGAGGGAGGTGTACTAGAGAGGTTGGAGGTGTGCTAGGGAAAGCTGGGGAAAATGCCAACAGTTCAGATCTTCTGGGAAGGCTGTGGACAGTTTTCCACTTGAAACCTGAGTCATACAGTAGAAGGATGCATCCGAAATAAATAGCTTCCCTGTTCTGTGGCTAGTGCAGGGAGGGACACACCCAGCTGTGGTTTTGTGTCAGGGCATTATGGGTACTGAATACAACAGTGTGGTGACAACCCTCAAAAAGTCAAACTGGCAATTTTAAAGGAACTGAGTGTATCGGAGAAGGAGGAATTATTTCTTAAAACAACCTACCTCTGAAATAATTGAAAGGTCTCCTCTTCCACCCTCATGTTCCTAATTTTTTAAAGTTGGAGCTTTCGTGCAACTACTACTGACATCAGCAGGACATCAGCCACCAATAGAAAAGAAAAGACAGATAAACTGGGTTGTTTGAAAGGTTGAATCCCCCTCTCCGAAGAAAGGAAGCTTAATATTGGACATTAGGCAATGAATTATGCAGGTCCAGGTTTATATCCCAAAGGAATAATCAGTTCTTATGTGAAAGATCAACCTGAAAATGATTCTTTTTTTTTTATAACTGCAAGAAAGCCTTGAAGAATGCCACAAAGAAATTCTCCCTAATGTGGGCCAACATACAGTATGTTGTTTTTGAATTGCATTTAATTTTTATTCATGTTTTCAGAAAGCCAACAAAATGGGATAGAACATGATAATATTTAGGGAAACACACCATGTGATCTGAATATAAGATGTGAAAATGATATCCATGAATTCCTTATGCACAGTTTGGTTGCCAATATTAATGATGTTATGTAATCAGAACATATTAAGCATTTTAGGTCAATGTACAACATATTTTATTTTCCAAAACTTAAAAATTGTACCTACTTATATTAGACCCAGTGGCTTAAGGCAACTGCATTGGATAGTGGTAGAATTAAGTTTAAGATTGAATATGTACAGTCTGCTTTTTGGTGAACTTCTTTCATTTTTTGTCTTTCATTTCCTAGAAGCCTCATTCATCTCCTGAACTTTTTTCAACCTTTATTTTGGTGAGATGGGCGGGGTGTGTGAATAGTTAGTTAAAAGGTGCTGTGTAAGCTTTTATATGTGCTTAATATGATTCCAGCTTAAAAGATGCCTGAAAACTACCAATTCTACCAGCTACAGTGATGTCAGTGCATCACAGCCCTTCTTTACTATCAGGACTTTTCTTATCAAAAGAAAAAAAAGTGCTTCTAAGCTCCATAAAAGTTCTTCATGTTAAGCCTAAATCTTATTAGGATGGCATACACCTTGACTTTTTAAATCAGCCCCTCACAGTCATCCCTGTATGTGAAAATAGATAAAAAGCTTAGGAAAAAATTACATATGCATTAATCTCTTGAATTATAATAATTGTCTTTCATCATATGGCCTGTTGTATATTGGCAAGACAATATTAGAAGAATGAAATTCAGACACAGATTTTTAAGTAGATTAAAATATCTACTACTTTTGCAAAGTTTTTTAAGTAGACTCATTAAATGTAGTGAAATTTCTGAGTGTGACAGAGAACTTTGAAACTGAGCTGTAATATAGAAGTAAAGTCTGATAACTTATACCATCATTTTGCTAAGAATTAGATTTGTCTCGAAAGCAAATAATGGAGTTCTGTTAAACAGATGAGTCCTTGTAATAATGGAACATTTTTATTCACATTTTCAGTACAGTTTTTGATCTTTGTTTCACCACTCTGTATAACTATAGATACTGTTAAATCAGAGGCAGAGGCAAAGTGACAACAGCTCTTTATTTGATCAGCAGGAGCGTCCAGAGAGCCCAGCTCGCAGGCTGGAAAGAATCTAGCGAGAGATTGAGAAACCCTGGCAAAAACCCACACTTATATACTTTGTTGCCAGCGCTGGGATTGGTGACATTGATTCCAGTCCTCGTGCTGAAGCTCCTGATTGGTCGTCTATGCAGGCTTCCTATTGGTCAGCCTGCAGGCTCCTATTGGCTGTGTCTGATCCAATCAGGGATCTGTGTCTGATCCAATCAGGGATCTGTGTCTGATCCAATCAGGGATCTCTCTTCGTAACAGCATGCAAAACATAACAGATACAAAGACTATTATTTATTTTTATGTGTCAGTTTAAAATGTATGAGCTATTTTTCAGTGACAAACTCTACAAATGACTGATTTTTAAAAATGAGTTCCAAAATGATTTTGTAAATCTAATTGTAGTTGAAATTGTAGTCGCTTCTCCTTATTGACTTATGTGAGGAGCAACATTCTGACTAGGGAATTCTAAGTTGAAGTCCATACATCTTAAAAGTTACTGAGGTCAGGGGTAGGCAAAGTTGGCTCTTCTATGACAGGTGGACTTCAACTCCCAGAATTCCTGAGCTAGCATGATTGGCTCAGGAATTCTGGGTGTTGAAGTCCACAAGTCATAGAAAAGCCAACTTTGCCTACCCCTGCTCTAGGTTACTTGTTCAATTTATGAATTCAAAAGTCGTATTGTAACTGTTGATTGCATCATGATGAAAGGATTCTTCAGCCTAACTCTGACTTAGCAGGATATCTTGTGGAAACTGTTATTCATACAGGCTAGAAGCTTTTCAGGAAGTCAAACCATTGTTTATCAATTCTGCAAAAGCTATTGTTTCACTTAGTTCTAATGCAAAATTGTACAGTCATAAATAAGTTTACATCCCAAACCTGCTAAACTGTTTGGGGTCCCACTGAGTTTTCAGTAATTTAATTTTACCATTATATAGACGATTATAAATTATGGAGACCATATTAATAACCAAACACTTCTATAACTGAATATTTTTTCTGTGTATGTAATCCTTGCTTTTGCTTTTCTTTTTGTACTTTATCATTGCTTATGTAGCTATTTTTGTTTCTGTGCCAGAATACGGCTTATTAAAAAAGAAGAAAACATGCTTACACTTTTGCTACTCTTGAATACTGTTCCAGTCCTGTATCCATTTGAGATGAAAACAATGTGAATATTTGTTTTTCTGGATTGACCAAAATATAAACCATAAGGTTTGATGACCCATGTTAGGCCGAAGCCATTTTAGTTGGGGTCTTTGGCCTGCCACACTTTATGCTATTTTAAAATGTTTTCTTTGCTGTGGAAATTTGGGAGGGGTAATTGCTTGAGGGATGTCTGCATGTAGCCACAATAAATTCCTTCTAGATTCTCAAGGTCATCCTTTGTCTTTGCACTCTTGCACTTGCACAGAAGGAAATGGGAGTTTCTGCCAAGTTGGCAGATGAAGATTGGTTAATGTGATAGACTTGGGGGTGTGGGGACAAGGGCTTGAACTTTCAACTGGGTGGAGAAGCCCTTGCGACTTCAGATTCAGGTTTCTTCCAGATGTGCCAAGAGGGTTCTAATATATTGGAACTTTGAGGAATAATTTGCCTCAGACTCTGATTTAATTTTCGATGCTATTTGGAATCCTGACAGCCCAATCAGCAGACTGCAAAGACTAGTCTTTTAAATCCTTGGTTCATTTCTCAAAGTGAAACTACTCTCAAATCAAAGCAGTTTAGTTGTCTTAAGCATCTGAATGCAGATAAGACTCTAGATTTCTTTCTGTAGCCTGAGTGGTGAGACTGAGTATTTTCCACCATAAAAGTGAAAATAGTAAACATTGAAGCTTGGTGCATGTGTGTGTATGTGTGTGTGTGTGTGTGTGTGTGTGTGTGTGAGTATGTGCGCACACATTTCAGTGGCATCCAAAGCAAGCATTTATGACAATAAAATGATAATTATTATTTATTAGATTTGTATGCCGCCCCTCTCTGAAGACTCTGTCTGAGACAGAGGCTTCAATTGCAACAATTGTTCAAAAATGTTACAGTTTGTTCCACCAGAAACACACACGGGATGATTGTACCACTTGAACAAACTCGCTACAATAAAAAAATAAAAAAAACACCTCAAAAACCTACCCCAAACAGTCGTAACCTTCTCCAAACCATAATGTGATCTCAGACATTTTATCTCTTTGTGTCTAGAAATATCTAGAGATAAATTCAGTTATCTACCAAGTATTGCCCACCTATCATAACTGGTTGATCCATGGATGTTCATGATTTTATGATGTAAACCTTATGGATGTAAACAGATCATCACAGATCAGACAAAAGATTATTTAAATCTCTCATAAAATCTCATAATCTGTAATGCATTAAATCTAACAGATATTGTACTAAAGGATAAAGAGAATACATGCACATTCAGAAATGGCCACCATAGGCTCTTGAAGCTATTGTGTGAGTCTTGAAATTGATATGGCTGCTTTAATTATGCAAAGTAATGTATGTGCTCTCCTGAATGTATGCACAGTTGTAATGTTGTATGATTAGTTAAGTGGTAGGATCTATTAAATGACTGTCCGGTTTTTTAAAAAAAGTATGGATGGAAAAAACTGGGAAATTGTAGGAATAAAGACTAAAACATCCAGAAAAAGGAAAACTATTTCTGCATTGTTGGCATTAAAGCTATAAGGACATACTCATGAAATCAACAGGAATTGTGACTCACTTGAAAATGTTATTCAATATTTCAAAAGCTTTCCCTTTGTAATTGGGCATGTTGAACAGGACAGATCAAATTTCTCAATAAAAGCCCAATGAGCTTAGGCTTTATGCTAATATTAAACTGAACAGGTGAAACCTGAGCAGAGAAACAACAACCTGTAAAGTTGGGTGTGTGAAGAGACTGGAGGCAGGCTTCCTAAAGCTTTTTATTCCAACTATGAACAAGATTCAGCAGAGAGCTAGTCTGACAGCTTGCCCTTATATAGAGAGCTGTCAGGTAGCTTGACCATTCAGCAGTTCCCATTTTCCCACTTAAACAGATGACCTGGTTGTAACCAGGCACTCTTGATATGTAGCACCCCTCCCCTATTGTATGGAACAGTCTACTTAGCATAAGTAGTCCTGTAAGTAATCTGGGTGTTTGCAGATTCCGTCGGACTTGCACAGCTCAGTAGGTGTGAGTCTAAGTATTTAAATTCTCAATGTGCGGTGGCTTTTTGCATAGTTGCCATATACTTGTTGATTGACTTCCTGTCTTGATGCATCTGTTGGCGAAATTCGTGACACCTCACCACTTTGGATGGAACCTGCATGTAGTGGGTTTTCAGCGTGTTCTGCTGCACTTGCCATGTCACAGTCTGCACTAGTGTTGGTTCTGACAGGGGATTCAGTCATGTCAAACACCTCAGGGCCACAGTAGCTGATGAACAGCACCAGTTTCCAATTGTCTAATAACTCGAGGAGGTAGTTTGCCTCCATGAAACTCTCAAATTGGATCATGTAGGACTCCCCAGTACTCCTTTGCTGGATCAAATGTCCTAGGTGTGTGGAATACTGACATGCTGTAGTGTCTTTTGTTTGAATTTGCAGTGCAAAATGGCCACTGTTCCTCATTACCAGGTGCTTTACTTTACTTTTCTCGGCATTGAACATCATTTTGTTAGTTTGGGTCCATAGCGTTAATCTAACTAGGTCTCTCTGTATTTTGAGCCTATCCTCTAGGGTGTTGGCTACTCCCGCCAGCTTGGTGTCATCTGCAAATTTGATTAGTTCCCCCTCATCTAGATAATTAATAAAAATGTTGAAGAGCACAGAGCCCATGACTGAATCCTGTGGTACCCCACTGCCTACCTCCTTCCATGTGGATTTAGAGCCATTGAGGACAACTCATTGGGGGTGGTTGGTCAGACAATTGTTTACCATCTACATGTGTTATATAATCTACCCCATCCCCCCCCCTAATTTGTGGATTAGGAGAGTGTGGTCTACTTTATCAAAAGCTTTACTGAAGTCCAAGTGTATTAGATCTACTGCATTGTGTTCGTCTTCTGATTTGGTTATGGTGTTGAAAAATGATATGAGATTGATTTGGCATGATTTGTTTCTGACAAACCCATGTTGGCTGTTGGTTATTATCTTGTTTGTTTCTAGGTAGTGGCAAAGCTGTTTTTTGATTATTTTTTCCAGTATTTTTCCAGGTACAGAAGTCAGACTGATTAGTCTGTAGTTGCATGGGTCTTTCTTTTTTCCATTTCTGTGGATGGGGAGTACATCAGCTCATTTCCAATCTTCTGGTATTTCTCCTATATTCCAGGATTTGGTAGATAACTTCAAGCACTAAGCATGGTGATTGCAAAAAGAGTATTTTTGCTTATTATCATTGCTTATTTGACCCCTGTGACAATCATTAAGTGTTGTACCACATGATTCTTGACAAATGTATCTTTTTCTTTTATTTACACTGAGAGCATATGCACCAAGACAAATTCTTTGTATGTCCAACCAAACTTGGCCAACAAAGCATTCTATTCTATTCTATTCTATTCTATTCTATTCTATTCTATGTATTTATCTTTTATGCAATGAGTCTACATTTTTTCTTTCCAACTGTAACCTAGTTCATCTTATCTTTTCCCATATCACTATTGGTTTGTGAAAGAGAGGTTGGGTCAAAGTCAAACCTCTAGAGCTAACAGGTGCCCAACTGAGGGTTTCCTGGTTAGAGTCAAGTATTTTCACAGAAGCGTGCCCACATCCATACACACAATTACGAACATTAAAATCAAATGTATAGTTCATATACTCATTGACACATTAATGCTCCCCACTGCATTATTCGATATATTTTGCTTCCTATCTCCTGTAATAGTATCATGACAACATTCACAGAGACAAATGTGCAGGGAAAAATAGTATTTCTGGGTTAGTGCACTATAGAGTACTATATGGGAAGGTAGGTAGAAAAATGGGACTAGATCCTGGAATGTGGAACCTGTACCCTAGACTGAGGAAGCAAGAAAACGTTAGGAAGTCTTGATCCTGGTTCCTGGACTGATCACTGGGGTGGAAAGAAAGAGGTTGTGTAGCAAAAAAAAAAGGCTTTGGAGGAATGTAAGCATTTTCATAGAATAATAGAGTTGGAGAACTCTAATAATGCCAATTAACCCAATTTTATACTCTATACAGGAATCCATATACAGGTGAAACTTGAGAAAATAGAATATCATGCAAAAGTTCATTTATTTTAGTAATGCAACTTAAAAGGTGAAATGTAATATATGAGAGAGACTCATTACATGCAAGGCAAGATAGTTCAAGCTGTGATTTGTTATAATTGTGATAATTATGGTGTATAGCTCATGAAAACCCCAAATCCAAAATCTCAGAAAATTAGAATATTACATACAATCAACAAAACAAGGATTGTACATAGAACAATATCGGACCTCTGAAAAATATAAGCATGCATATGCACTCAGTACTTGGTTTGTGCCCCTTTTGCAGCAATCACTGTCTCAGTGCGGTATGGCATGGAAGCTATCAGCCTGTGACACTGCTGAGGTGTTATGGAAGACAAGGATGTGGACTTCCCAACTTTGGACATTTTCAAGAGGAGATTGGACTACCATTTGGCTGGGGTTCTGTAGGATTTCCTGCTCAGGCAGGGGGTTGAACTTGATGACCTGTAAGGTCCCTTTCAACTCTGATAATAAATAAATAAATAAATAAATAAATAAATGAATGAATGAATGAATGAATGAATGAATGAATGAATGAATGAATGAATGAATGAATGAATGAATATAGCGTCCTACAGCTCTTCTGCATTGTTCGGTCTCATGTCTTTCATCTTTCTCTTGGCAATGCCCCATTGATTGGCCAGAAAACTCACTTGCATAGATTCTCTATGGGGTTCAGGTCAGGCAAGTTTGCTGGCCAATCCAGCACAGTAATCCCATGGTCATTGAAACAGATTTTGGTAGTTTTGGCAGTATGGGCAGGTGCAAGTCCTTCTGGAAAATGAATTCATCATCCCCATAAATCTCATCTGTGGAAGGAAGCATGAAGTGCTCCAAAATCTTCTGGTAGATGGCTGCATTGATCCTGGACTTAATGAAGCACAATGGACTGAAACCAGCAGATGACATGGCTCCCCAAATCAGCACAGACCGAGGAAACGTTTGCCTCTTATTTGAAAACCAAGGACCCAGAGTATGAAGAATGGATTGGCACATACTGCAAGATGTTTGAAGTCCAGTATGAAATTTCTACAGTCTATGAATGACTTGTCTGGGTACATGGTTCCATTGTCAAACTGTTTTGAAAACTGTAGTAAAAGTCTGATGATGGGACCATTTACCCATATAAATCATGAACTGCCTTTAAAAAAAGTTGAGATTTGCAATGTCAATAGTCAACTCCATCTATCTACCTTCAGCAGTGATGGGCTCCTACACGTACGGTCAGGTATCCCTTCTGGGCTCTGTTGTGGTTCCGTCTGAGGCCCCTCAGGGAATGGCTGATCTTCTGTCGGTTTCCAGCTCAGAGGGAGAGGCTGAGGAACAGGAGGTGCAGGCAGACGAGGAGGAGGAATCCCAGGCTGAAGAAGAGGGAGTACAGCCAGAGTCCCCCCAGAGGGAGCTCTCCCCAGCAAGCAGCCTGGATTCCTTAGAGGAAAATGCACAAGCCATAATTGATCTGCGACAGAGAAGAGCTACTCAGAGAAGGGATCAATTGGCTAAGTACTTTCAGCATTAAAGAGGCAACAGCTGGGTTTGGGTGTGGTGCTCTTTGGAAAGGCTAAAAGGCAGACCCACCCTTCCTGGCTTGTGGAGTTTTATCTTTGAGAGTCTTGGGACCTGGCTGTGAACTTTGGCGTCTTGGAATCCTGGTTTGTGCCTTTGATTACTGAAACCTTGGGGTGGGTGTGCCAGCAAGAAGCTTGCTGTATTGTCTGGACATCAGGACTCTGCTGTAAAGTATTATAGCCTGTCTGTTGGGAAGAACAGGTTTTCCTCTGTGTTTATTTTTTCCAGCTATAAAATACTTTTGGCTTTTACCAGAGTGTCTGGCTGTTTTTTCCAGTTGGTGTTGAGGTCTGGGGGAACCCAGACAGAACAGGCTCTGGGTATGTTTTTCCTATTGCAGTAAATGAGGTTGAATGTGTATAATTTCAGAAGAGCTGTCGGTGGTGTGTGTACATACACTTTATATGGTAGATAATCAGGAGTGAGCTACTGCACAGACGGGGGGAACACAGTGGGGTAGCGAAAATTGAGCTCCACCCCAGACCACCCAATTTGCACTGAAAGATGTTGAAACAAAATGCATAAGCCACACCCACGGTGTGGTAGTACAAATTTGGGTAGCCCATCACTGACATTCAGAGACTTTGACCAGGCTAATGAGCTGAGATTGTTGCTGAAGCCAAGTTGACTCTCCCTCAGCAGTGTGTGCTTTTCTATATATTCTGCAATTTGTGTCTTTGTGTTTTCTGCCAGCTTGCCTAGAATATGCATTATATTAACCAGCCTGTAGGTGCCCAGAGGCACTCTTATAAATTGGAGTAACACTGGCTAGCCTCTAATTCTAAGGCACAGTGGGAAATAAACATATTTTTGCCAGGGTATTAGCAGTCTCATTGTTTTGTTTCTTAATTACCTTCATGGTGACGCTATATTGTCCCAGTGATAAGTTTGATTTCTTTAGTGATCTTTGCTGCATCTATTGGCTTAGGTTTGCCAGACTCAGTCCTTAAAAACAAACAGAGTGCCTAATCTATGTTTCCATGGTAAAGGGAAGGCAAAGCATTCATTCTTTTTCCTTACTCTCTTCTCATGTCCTTGATCCAACAGTTCCTCTGGCTGATTTCCTGCTTTTAATTAAGGTAAAGACATCTTTTTGTTAGTTTATATGTTGCTGCTCAAGTGTTTCTAAAGAGTTGTAAACCTAATCCTACGTAGCTTCTGCTCTGGCAATCTCACACTACTTACAAGAGCTTACAAAACTTTTGCCAGACCCATCCTCGAATACAGTTCATCTGTTTGGAACCCATATCACATCTCAGACATCAACACCCTTGAAAATGTCCAAAGATACTTCACCAGAAGAGCCCTTCACTCCTCCACTCGAAACAGAATACCCTACGAGATTAGACTTTCAATCCTGGGCCTAGAAAGTTTAGAACTAAGACGCCTTAGACAAGATCTGAGTATTGCCCACAAGATCATATGCTGCAACGTCCTGCCTGTCGGCGACTACTTCAGCTTCAACCACAACAACACAAGAGCACACAACAGATTTAAACTTAATATTAACCGCTCCAAACTTGACTGTAAAAAATATGACTTCAGTAACCGAGTTGTCAAAGCATGGAACTCATTACCGGACTCCATAGTGTCATCCCCAAACCCCCAACACTGTACCCTTAGATTATCTACGGTTGACCTATCCAGATTCCTAAGAGGTCAGTAAGGGGCGAGTACAAGTGCAATAGAGTGCCTTCCGTCCCCTGTCCTACTGCTCTCCTATATCTCCTATATCTTTCTTCTATTCCTATATATCTTCTATTCTTTCATTGATATGTTCTATTACTATACCTTCTTTTCTATTATTTCTTAGATATATTTTACTATGAGTATCTCCTCTATAACCTTCATCATGTATTTCACTATGTGTGTATAGATATATGCCCACTAAAACCCTCATTGTGTATTGGACAAAATAAATAATTAAATAAACAAACAAACAAACAAACAAACAAATAAATAGCTATCGTTTGTGAGACAGTCACACATTACCATTTGCATTTTTTTCTCCCACTGCTTATGTTTGCTTTTTGCTTTTCAATTTGCCAACATTTCAGTTTCTTGAAGGAACTCTTCTCAAATCTTGTATCTTGAATGAATATAGTTACATGTATTTAGCAAATAATACTATGTTTAAAAAGAAAAAAAAATCAGTCTTGGCCCACAGAATCACATTCTCAAGTTGCCACTGTGCTGATAACAAGTTAATTCAAGGCTTGGTTGTGAATGGATTTCTTCAAGGCAGCTGTTGACATATGCTGTTTTGGTTGATTATTTATTTATTTTATTTATCTAATCATTCATTCATTCATTTGCTTGTTTCTTTGCTTATTTATTTATTTTCCACTTTTAAATTCACCTTGAAATCAAACAGCATCCCTAGAATGATTTATTTTATTCATTTGTAATTCATCTTTGCAAAGAACAGCTCCTTCCCCATTTGATATGGAGCAACCTTTTAAAAAAAAAATGTCAAAAAGTATAACAAAAGCCGGTTAACAAATTAGTATAATAACATTTAATTATTCATTATGAAAGATAGAGGGGATAGAAGAACACTTCATTCATTTAAGCTGGCATCTTTTTATCAGCATACTATATAAGCAAACATGCTGTTGAGCTGTTGAGTCTGAGGTCATAACTGTCCCCAGTGTTGCAGCAGTGGTGTATTTTAGTATGCATTCATTACAAGGCACAGTGTACAGTTAAAAAACATGTGTATGGCGCCAGCATATGATTATGGCAAGACAGACTGACCACTGGGAAATTGCTGAGCTAACAGAGAGGTAGTTGGCTGAATTATACTAGAGCCAAGTTTACAGATGGTTAGCACACCTTCTAATGACATAACTTATCATCACTGAAAACCTCTTTTTTCATGATATATGTTAACTATGACACTCTCCTTTTCTGACTTACAAATTCCCTAATGTTTCACTGGTTTGTGAAAATGTCAATAGGGTTTCATCTCCCTTAATATCTCACTGGACTTTTGTATCTTAAGTTATTTACACTAAAGAACTGGTATGCTTCTCTTCCCCCGCTGCCATTATAAAAAGGTTATGTGCTGACAGACCAATGAATCCCCCTGGTTCTTATTAGAGGAGTTGAATTTTTAAATGCCATTTGCTGTATATTTCTCACATTGAACTTTCTGAAGAACAGCCTAGCATGTTCAAGACTTTTGGTATATTTGATGGAATATGATAAAGAGACCTGGTGAGCTTTGGAGAACTTGAGACTTGGAGAAATTGTATTAGTTTTAGAGAAGAGAGACAAGAGGAATGCTTTTCTTCTATTTTTTTTTTAAACTGCATGACTTTGAATTAATGTTGATTCCTGAACAAACCCCTTCAGTTCTCTTGGAAAAAATTCAGAAGTGCTTTGCCATTGCCTGCTTCCTAGGGCTGAGAGAGAGTGACTAGGCCAAAGTCATCTACTAGGCTTTGTGACTAAGATGGGTCTAGAACTTCTGGTATCCAGTTTTATAATCTGATAGCTACATCAAAATGGATGTCTCATTCACTCATTCATTCATTCATTCATTCATTCATTCATTCATTCATTCATTTATTTAGATTTGTATGCCGCCCCTCTCCATAGACTCGGGGCGGCTCACAACACAATAAAACAGTTCATGATAAATCTAATAATTTACAATTTAAAGTATTTTAAAAACCCCATTATTAAGCAAACATACAAACATACCATACATAAATTGTATAGGCCTGGGGGAGATATCTCAGTTCCCCCATGCCTGGCGGCAAAGGTGGGTTTTAAGGAGTTTACGAAATGCAAGGAGGGTAGGGGCAGTTCTAATCTCTGGGGGGAGCTGGTTCCAGAGAGTTGGGGGCCGCCACAGAGAAGGCTCTTCCCCTGGGGCCCACCAACCAACATTGTTTGGTTGACGGGAACCGGAGAAGGCCCACTCTGTGGGACCTAATCGGTCGCTGGGATTCGTGTGGCAGAAGGCGGTCTCGGAGATATTCTGGTCCGATGCCATGAAGGGCTTTAAAGGTCATAACCAACAGTTTGAATTGTGACTGGAAATTGATCGACAACCAATGCAGACTGCGGAGTGTTGGTGTAACATGGGCATACCAGTACATATACCAGTACAGATGATGTATTCAGATATGATAGGATTTTGTTTTTTGACCACAGATTCCAAAATGTATTCCTTGCTCTTTACCCACTGATGACATTTGAGCCAATAGACATTTGGATCTATTGTCGATAGCCAAAACCATGCATAACAAGATCATTATTGTGATATCCACGTAGCATAGTACAGTGATGGCGAACCTTTTTTTTTCCTTGGGTGCCAAAAGAGAATGCATGCGCACTATCGCACATGCGTGAATGCCCACACCCATAATTCAATGCCTGGGGAGAGCAAAAACAGTCACTCCCACCTCCCGGAAGCCCTCTGGAGGCAGGAAATGGCCTGTTTCCCAACTTCTGGTGGGTCCAGTAGGCGTCTGTTTTGCCCTCCCCAGGCTTCAAAGGTTAATCTTGAGCCAGGGAAGGGTAAAAACACCCTTCGCATCCCCCCTGGAGGCTCTCTGGAAGCCAAAAATCAGCTGGCCGGCACACACATGCATGTTTGAGCTGAGCTAGGGCAATACTATACTACTATAATGTAGTACTTATATTGCACTATATTACGAGGATTATATATCCCTGTCATGCCCCAATCATTAAGAACCTTACACTTACAGTATCTTTCATACTTCACAGAAACTTAAGACAAAAAAACTTAAGACAAGAAGGGAAAATCTAGGTCTAAACAATAGAAGTGACACTAAGAAATTATAAGAGAACAAATAGAATTTAAACCTGAACTATTTCTATTAGGAATCATTAACAACAAGATAAAGAAACAAATCCAGTACATCATTTTACAAATAATAACCACAGCAAGAATTGTATACAATCAATATTGGAAACTTGAAAAATACACCAAGTGCTGAAAGGATTACCGGTATATATAGTGATGGGCGAAAGCTCTGCCCCCGGAATCCCATCATTTTTAATTTTTATGGATTTTTAATTTTTATTTATTTTTATTTTTACGAAAAAGGACGCCGCAGCGGCGCTGCAAGCAAAGGGAGGTCCTTTCACGTGAAAATAAAAACTTTTATTTTTATATGAAAAGACCTCCCTTTGTTTGCGGCGCCGCTGTGGCGTCCTTTTTCGTAATTTTTTTTAAAAAAAAATTTACATGAAAAGACCTCCCTTTGAAGGAGCTGGGCAATCCCTCACACGAAGAGATTCTGGGGGCAGAGCTTTGATGTCACGTATAGCAGCAGGTTGCTAAAGATGCCAAAGTGATCACTTCCTGGATTCCATGGAATCCAGGAAGTGATCACTTTGGCGTCCTTAGCAACCTGCCGGTGTATGTGACATCAAAGCTCCACCTCTGGAATCTCTTCATGGGATTCCCCAGCTCCTTTTGTGCCTCCCTCCCAGTCTCCAACTGTCTGACAACTCCCGGGTATTGCCTTCCTCCGCCGCCACCGGTGCCCGGCTCCTCCTCCTCTTCTCAGCAGAGGACAGCCGGGTGGTGGCTTTTCGCGGTGTTTGACATGAACACCAAACTAAAGCATGCATTTTTTTAAAAAATCGGGTTTGGGTCCGGCATGCCGAACACCACAAAATTTGGTACAGACCCGGATTTTGCGGGTTCAGTTCGCCCAAGACTAATTATATATAAAATCCTGGAATGTGCAGAGATGTACAGGCTCACTTTGGAAATGAAAGGCAGAGGAAACAGAATTCTATGAAATGTTAAATAGATGGTATAAGTAGTTAGAGCAGAGAAATAAAGATGTATAGAAATAATTCTAAATAACCATATGATACAGTATTATTAAAAAGATTTATTGATGTGTATATTGAAAAATGAATAAATAAAAATTAAAAAAAGAAGTGACACTAAGTTTAATAAAATAATGCATCACCTGACAAACTAAAAATTTATCTGTCTGAAACTTCTCACAGTGTTGTTTAAATGTCTCCTGTAAAAGGTAAATTCACACAATTTTTTATTAAGTGGTGACCAATCTGTTTATGCAAGCATAAAAACAAACCTTCATAATTGTTTATCTCCATTATTAATTTTTAACATAATTGTTTATCTCTATTATCTCACTTTCCTTTATATTTACAGTGATCCCTCGATTTTCGTGGGTTCAAACTTTGCGAAACGCTATACCACGGTTTTTCAAAAAATATTAATTAAAAAATACTCCGCGGTTTTTTCCTATACCACGGTTTTTCCCACCCGATGACGTCATACGTCATCACCAAGAGTCACTTCTCTCTCTCTTTCTCTTTCTTTCCTGTCATTCTCTGCTTCAATCATTTCTCATTTCTCTTTTTTCTCCCTTTTTCTATCTCTCTCTACCTTCCACTCTCCCCCCTCTTGCTCTCTCTCTCTTTCTCCCTCTCCCTCTCTGTGAGAACGCCTGCCCCCACCTCTCCTGCAGCCCCCTCGCTGATAGCTGGGACGAAAGTGCTCTCAGCTAAGGGACTGTGAGAGGGGCGAGGCAGGCATTCTGAAAGCACTCAGAGCGGCTACCGGCCGAATGAGGAGGATGAGAAGCCGTAGCCACCAGCGCTGCTGCAGGAGGACCCATGTCCGAAGAAAGCCGGTGAGAGGGGTGGATCGGGCGGGCGGGCGGTAGCGGCGAGGGGGCTGGAGGCGCTGGGGGGGGCGGGGGCAGCCGACATTCAAAGCAATCTTTGCCGGCCTCCACACTTTCATCGCTCCCTGCCCTAATTTCAAGCCCGGCTCCTTGCGCTGCCTTGAAAAAGGGTGCGTGGGGGTAGTCTTTGGCTGTCCATAGCCAAAAATGGTGTTTTTACTTCCGCACCGCTACTTCGCGGAAAATCGATTTTCGCGGGAGGTCTTGAAACGTAACCCCCGTGAAAATCGAGGGAACACTGTATATTATATTCAAACAATTTGAATATAATATAAATATAAAGGAAAGTGAGGTAATAATAATGAAAATGCTGGACATAATAAAGAATGCGAAAAACTAGGAATGTGTTTGGCTCATGACAAAATAACACAAAGAATTCTAATGTCATTTCCAAGCTTACTGTACCAGTATCTAGTTTTTGATGAACAGTGGAAATTTGTAAGCAGCCAGATGACACTGACCTAGTATAAGCTGGTGATATTGATCAAAAGGTACTGTGATACTTACGTTCAGTCATGGAACTAATAGTAAGAGATTAAGCTCCATTTCCCAGGCAGAAGTTACCAATACGATGTTCTATAGGGATTGTTTTCAAAGAAAGATTTATATATAATCCAGCAATTATTATACTTTATACCTATTATGATGCTTCAGGTGACCCTGGGTGATTATTTCATTATAAATTATTAACATAAAATATGATTAGAAAAAGTTCAGTAAGGTTTTCTATTTTTGCTTTTAATTAAATCGACCCCATCAACTATAGTTTCATGAAGACAGGTTGCAAATGCCGCTTTAAGCTGGGCTAGTCTCAGAACTAAACAAAATACTTCCTGCTGTTAGGGATCAGAAGATCATGGTACGTCTGCCCATTTAATCATCTGGTTTGGAGACGAACTTCTGATCCAGCAAATTGCATTTAATTACAAATCCATAGATAAATTCACCACATCAGATCCAGGTTTCCACTGGCCACATTGTGTGGTCACCTGATTATTCAAGGAAGTAGTAGTAAGGAAGGTTCTATTTTTCAAACCACCAGACAATGCTGTTAAGTGCACTGGCTTTTTGAAGATTATATGTATGAGATTGAGACTGTATAAATCCTTCAAAGAATGTGCAGAAGTGTGTTTGAATCACTGGAATGCCTTTATCTCTTTTAAGCTCAGTGGCTGTTTTTAGGCTTCTTCTTGCTCTCTACACATGTGTATGGGTTCACAAGCACAGCACTTCACTGATAAAAAAAACAAAACCCCAAAGTGAAGAAATGGTGCCTGTATTTGCAAAGACAGCTGGGACAAGCTTATGAAATTGCCACTCAACGTCTGTAACTATCCTTTAACTATTTAAAAACAGGTGCTCTGTGCATGTCCTGCTTGTCGGAAGCATCTCGTTCAAAGGATTTGAAAACCTCTAAAAGACATTTGTCAACCACCTTGTCAATTTTGCCATCTAAATGCAACCCCCGTCAAATTTCCTGAAGGTGTTCTAGGGAAGGACAAACACTAGCCAAACTTTGCAGCTTGTATTTATTCCTTCATGAATTAATTGGAAAAAAAATATCCAGATTCACTCCCAGTAGGACCATAGTCAAATTCTTTTTATAGTCTCTATGAGTTTTGACTCTGAAACATGAGCCTGCTGATTTAACAAGTTTGGGCTGATTTGTGTCCCAATATGTATTTATTTGGCAATAGGATTTCTGTTGGAATACTAAGTTGAGATAATGGTTCCTGCCGAGCTGAGAAAAGAACTGAGCTACTTTGCACTGTAAGGCATTGAATTATGTTAGTAAAGAAATTAACATTATACTTGGCTACTTAGAACTATGGTGGATCTTAAAAAAAACATTCTCATCCAGTTTTTGAAGCATAGCATAAGTAATAAAAAAAATTCCCTTTATTCATGAGCTTTATATTCATTTTCTCTATATGAAAAAGTAAATGGGCTTATAAAACATTGAGACTGAGAATGCAGAATTCTACCACTGTTCATGTCTTAAATAAGTGGCAATTTGGAATGAGCTTATTAAAATATTATTTACTTTTCTAATTCAAAAATGTAGCCATTACAAGATTTCCCCCCCAATCTTAGGATTTTCTGCATTCTTTCTATTTCCTTTTATTTAACAATTCGGCGTTATATAAACCTAGAGAAAAATATGATGAATTAATCTGAAGCAAGCCTGGATTGATGAATCTTGTCTGTTCATAATGCTACATTGAGATTATACTGAAAGTTTATGATTGAAGGGGCTGGTGTGAAGGTCACATAAGAGTTGGTTCCCTGACCATTATGCAAACGACCAACTGTAGTTCTTGGTGCTCAGTGAAGAACTTTGCTTCCTTGCTTTGAAGGGTTTTAGAGAATTCTAAAATCATTGAAAAGATTTTAGAAAATCAAAAAGTCTCTGTCCTTACATATAACAAGATATATTAGTTCTAATCTTTACTCTGCAAATTTAACCCATCTACAAATAAACAAAGTGAGAACTGCTGCAAAGGAATGGAAACAAATGGTCTATTTATGGGACCGCCTCCTGCCTCATACCTCGCTGCGGCCAGTAAGGGCCCACAGAGTCGCCCTTCTCCAGACCCCTTCCACCAAACAATGTTGGTTGGCACGACCTCAGGGAAGTGCCTTCTCTGCGGTGACTCCAACCCTGTGGAGTCAACTGCTCCCAGAAATTCACATTATCTCCTCCCTACTGGCCTTCAAAACCTGGCTTTTCTGGCAGGCCTGGAAGTAAGATTGATTGTTAGTATGAATGTTTTTTTTATGATATATGTGATTTTATTGATGCTTTTTTACTGTTTTTTTGCTTGTATTGCATTTATAACTGTTGTTAGCCACTCTGAGTCCCTTTTGGAATTGAGCGGCTTATAAATGCAATAAATACTACTACTACTACTACTACTACTACTACTACTACTACTACTACTAATAATAATAATAATAATAATAATAATAATAATAATAATAAACTCATTGCCTGGAAGTCATTGGAGTCAATGAAAACATCAGGAAATTCATAGAAAAGGCAATGAAATATTGGAAGACTGAGCTTTTTGTTGGGAATGAAAGCTATGGACTGATCAACATCAGAAGGGGCATCTTCCAGGGGAACTCTTTGTCCCCATTGCTATTCATCATCGCTATAATCCTGCTGTCACTCATCCTACAGAAAACAAACCTAGGCTACCAAACTGCTAGGAATTCACCAAAAATTTCACACCTGCTGTATATGGATGACCTGAAGTTGTATGGAAAATCAGAAACTGAGATACAGTCACTAACCAACACTGTGCAAATCTTCAGCAATGACATCAGCATGGAGTTTGGCCTGGATAAATGTGCCACAGTGGTACTGAAAAAGGGGGAAATCACTGGAAGTGAGTGCATTGAAATGCCAAATGATCAAACCATCAAGTGCCACCAGCCAGAAGCCTATAGATACTTGGGCATCTTATTTATTTATTTATTTATTTATTTATTTATTTATTTATTTATTTATTTATTTATTTATTTATCTATCTATCTATTTATCTGTCTATCTATCTATCTATCTATCTATCTATCTATCTATCTATTTATTTATTTATTAGATTTGTATGCCGCCCCTCTCCGTAGAGCTGCAACTGGATAATATCAAGCATGGCCATGTGAAAATTGTGATCAGCAAAGAGTACATCCAGAGGACCAGTGTTCCCTCTAATCTTTTTGGGGGGTGGGCGGAAAAGTATAGTGTCTGAGCGGCAGTCCCTTCGGGACTGGGTGGCACAGAAATAATAAACAAACAAACAAACAAACAAACAAATAAAAAACCCACCCTGTTTTGCCTCAGAGAATTTCAAAATAAAATACTGTACTGTGTGTCTATAACAGTGAGCTCATAATAGGGCAACTCTATCAATATCAAAATGCCACTTAAATAGTTGAGCTAGTTTCAAACTAGATTTTGATTTTCTTTCTCTCTTCCTTACTCCCATTCTTTTTCTTTCTCTTTTCCTTCCTCTCTTTTTTCTATCTGTTTCTCTCTCTTCCTCTCTCTCCTTTCCTCTCACTCTTTCCCTCTCGGCTTCTGGGCAGGTTTGGAAAACTCTGAGTTGATGATGATTTTTAAGTGAGCGATTGCTCACTGCTCAGCTTAGAGGGAACTATGCAGAGGACCAGAAAAATTTTGAAGAGCAAACTGAATGGTGGCAACACTATCAAGGCCATAAATACTTGGGCCATACCTGTCATTAGATACACAGCTGGCATAGTGAACTGGACTCAAGGAGAGCTGGACAACTTGGACAGGAAAACCAGAAAATTAATGATGATCCATCATGCACTGCACCCCCGCAGTGACATTGACAGTCTGTATTTACTAAAGAAAATAGGCGGCAGAGGACTTTTGCAAGTGAAGCAGACAGTGGAAGAAGAGAAGCATGCATTAGCTGACTATGTGAAGGAGAGCAAAGAGTCAGCGTTGATGGAGGTCAACAATAGGAAGCTTCTCAAGGTGAAGCAAACTAAGGACCAGTACAGAAAAACTGTAACTCAATGTCGTATGGACAATTGGCAGAACAAAGCATTGCATGGCCAGTTCTTGGAGAAGATTGAAGGCAAAGTGGATAAAGAAAAGACCTGGCCATGGCTTACAAGTGGAACACTCAAAAAGGAGACAGAAGGACTAATACTGGCGGCACAAGAACAGGCCATTAGAACAAATGCTGCCAAAGCTAGAATTGAAAAATCAACATATGATCCAAAGTGCAGATTCTGTAAAGAAACAGATGAAACAATCAATCACATACTCAGATGCTACAAAATGATTGCACAGACTGATTACAAGCATAGACATGATGCTGTGGCACAGATGATCCACTGGAACTTGTGCCAGAACTACCATTTGCCAGTGGCAAAGAACTGGTGGTATCATAAGCCCAAAAAAGGGGTCGAAAATGAGCAAGCAAAACTACTGTGGGAATTCAGACTGACCGAATTCTGAAGCATAATACACCAGACACCCTGATTGTGGAGAAAAAGAAAGTATGGATCATCGACATTGCAATCCCAGGGGACAGCAGAATTGAGGAGAAGCAGCTAGAGAAATTAGTGAAATACGAAGATCTAAAAATCGAGCTGCAACGACTCTGGCATAAGCCAATGAAAGTGGTCCCAGTGGTACTTGGCACGCTGGGCGCAGTACCAAAGGCTCTCAGCAGACATTTGAAAACCATCGGACTGGACAAAATCTCCATCTGTCAATTGCAAAAGGCCGCTTTACTGGGATCGTCAAACATAATTCGCCGCTACATCACGCAGTCCTAGATGCATGGGAAGTGCCCGACTGGTGATGAAATACGAAATCCAGCATAGTGATCTCATTTGCTGTGTTGTATTGATATAATAATAATAATAATAATAATAATAATAATAATAATAATAATAATAGTCACCAATGTATGGAATTATCTCAGGGAATATCCATTAGAATTAGTGAATTATCATCACCTCCGTCCAGAAGTAATACAACTAGAGAAGACAGAACCATATAAAACCACTTGTTCTAAGAAGCAGAAAACATTCATGTTTTAATTTGGAATTAAATCTACCATGTCTCTATTTATTTCCATTTATCAGGACCTCTATTGTCTGCTTTTTACAGACAAGTCTGTTAGTCTTTTGAAATATCCCTGATCATGTATTTAGTTAGTGGTCAATTAGTCTTTCAGAAGATGGTCTGACAGTATATATAAGGAGCCTGTATAATACCTAACTAGCACTTTGTGTTCAGATGTGTCCACTGAGTCTAGGTGTTTAGTTTCTCCTGAAGCTGAGGAAGCCCTGTGATCAGAAAAACAGGTTATGCCCAAGGCAGTCTCAACTAATCATTAATAGTTCAGACATGAATCAAACATTATACATAATAAATACATAATAAATATTCCAATAACAGTTACAGAAGAAATCAAACCAAACCAAGCCAAAACTAGTTTAAACAGCCAAGAAACAATTTAGGCCATTTCAAAGGGAGCTAAAGGTTGAAACAAACATTGTATGATGAGGACATATTATCGGAAAAACAGTGCTGCAATTAGTGGGAAGTAAATGTGAAACATTAATGTGAATTCACCCATTAAGACATAACTATGCAAACTAGGCAACAATGGTTTGTTTAATAAATCACAGGTATAAAGTTTGGCTAATCTTACTGTAAACAAGGCCTCTTCATTCCAAAGGCTTTCCCCAACAAAAAACAAAAAACAAAAACAATGTTTGTTGCCTCTCTAGTTTCTTTGAACAGTTTATTTTCTATTCCACTTCCACTTCTTCCTCCTTTGTCTTTATTCATTCTATTTTTACATGTATTTCCAGTTCAAAATTATCTTCATTTCAGGAATATTGCTATGTGTGAAACAGATGGAAGCTTAGAAGAGCTTTCTTGTTGAACAATAGCAAAATCTCTGTAATTCCTGTAATGATGTGACATGGGTCAGGGATGTTGGGAATTGATGGGAAGAGCATATCAACATTTTTATCATAACTGTATTTTATGAGGATTCAGATACGGTTTCCAGTCTGACCTACATTTTCCCTAAGGTGTACATCTATGAATGCAATCCTATTTTCCAGGATTATTACCTTTGCAAACTGTGCCTCTCCAAGTATGACAATCTTGATCCTGGTTACTGTGAATCCTATTGCTTCCAAAATGATTTATATTCTATTTTTTTTCAACAGTAAGTTTAAAGGGAGAAGGGAGGGAGAAAGAATGAGAAAGAACTTAAGTTATTTAAATTGGGAGTTATTATCTTTTTGTTTTTCACAACAGATGCTCTGTGAATTTGTTGAACGTATGCATGTCAAAGCTTTTTAGAAGTATTCAGATGCACTGCTACAACCTGTAAAGTTTAACAGAGTAAAAGACAAAAAAAAATTCTTGACATCTATGTGCACTAAATTCTTGTGAGAAATACCATCTTTTCACTTGATCTAGAGTTTCAGTCGCACTGCCCATAGAAAATTAGTGCTATATATACCAGTAGTGAGTGACCTAAGGAGCTGGATTTTAACAGCTGATCCCATTTTGTAAAAGAAAGAAAGGGAGGGAAGGGTGGTAATGATTCATCCATTGCTTTCTCATGAAAAGCCTGAAAAAGAGCTGTCTCTAGATTTTTTTTTATTTTTTACACTTTTTTTCTTTTTGTGAGCTCTACTTCTTAATATGCCAGACCAATAATAATTTGTTTCCAGAAGACTTACAGTATTGAAAAATAGCTCTCTGTTCAGTGTGGCCATATTGAAATTGTCGGCATTTTTCAGACTTTCATTATAAACGTGATTTTCTGAGCATAATACCACTGTATGCAGTGGAATTTCACAACAGGGAATTAAATTAGTGGTAAAACATATAAAACTAACAATGATTATTAGGATCCATACCTGCAGAAAGAACTTGTTTCACTTTGAAGACCTGGCTTTTTGTTCTAAAATGATCCCAATCAATCCTGGATTAAACCAGAAGCAGTTTAGTCCATATTGGTCTTAAATTAGTTCATTCCTATCATCTCTCAGCTCTGAAATCCAAAAACGTTATTTTCTTTCATAGGTTTGTATGGTGAATATATTGCAAATGGTTGTAACTGTTTTATTTTACAGGAAAACATGGTAAAAATCTAGATTTAATCTAGAGATTTGTGAAGGGTTGAAAAGTGCCAGATTTCTGACAAGCAGATACAGGAATTCTCAAGAATCCAGCTTTAAAATCTGAATCCATTATTTTTATTTTTAAATGGAGGATGATTCTGCAATCGTCATAGCCTTCTCTGTTAGAAATAGCCTGGGCAATTTTCAGCTAGTTGTATTGGATAAATGAAGAGGAGGATGTAATGCCACTTCCTAAATGTCATCTGTGATTAAGGTGGAAGTATAATAGATTAACTTGATGGTCTTTTTATAAATTGGTTTTGTGGCTGTTATGTCGGGTCAGCTAGCTTCTGCAGTTCAGAAAATACTCAGGATTGGACACAGTGAGATGACAATGAGGTAAATGTTACAAAAGTCAGGAGCTCTGTTGTAGGCAATATCGAACAAGATAGTGATCCTAAGTTGATAATAATTAGAATAAAACAGAAAAGAATCTGTGCCAGGGATGAAATTCAAAATTTTCCCCTACCGGTTATGTGAGCATGGATTGATGGGCATGGCAGGAGAAGGATACTGCAAAATCTCCATTCCCACCCACTCCAGGGAAGGATACTGCAAAATCCTCATTCCCTCTCCAGTCCTGTGCAAAGGATATTGCAAAATCTCCATTCTCATCTGACTCTGGGGCCATCCAAAGTTGGTATTTGCCATTTCTCTGAACTATTCAAAATTTCTGCTACCAATTCTCCGGAACCTGTCAGAACCTGCTGTATTTGACCCCTGATCTGTGCCTATTATGTTTTGAAAATTGATTTTTCTCTTCCTCTTCTCTGCCAAGTTTTATGTCATTGAGAAAACATAGCAGAATTTACATGTAATTAAACATTCGTTAAACTTGGACGTATCTCTGGCTAACTATGTCTTAGCATGAATACTGTGGACAGGATAAATGAATTTCCTAAATCTTGGTGTTATCTGCAGATAACTGGACGGCAATAAACAGCACAGCTGTTGCCATTACCACAGACACAGCTGCTGTAGTGACAAATACCACAGCTACTGAGGCTCCTGTTACTCTAAACCATAGAAGGGTACCATCTGAACAAATGCTGGAGTTTGACTGTCAGATTCTTAGATGTGTCACATTTTTCTGTGGAGCTTTGGGCTGTTGTAACAGCTGTTTGTAAACACTGCAAATCCAACATTAGCCCAGGAAAGGAGGAGAGTATTGGCATTATTCCCCAATGTCTTTCTTCCTGAACTATGATTTTTTTTTAAAAAAATTGCAAATATGCTGACACTTCTGCTGGTGACTGAAATAGCAACCAGTATAATCTTTGAATGGAACAACCAATTGGCAGCTCTGTCAGAGAGTCCTTATATGTCAGATGACTCATCGTTGTGTCTGATATTGTCCATCAAATGTCCAAATCCAGTGAGAACAACAAAACAATCAATTTGGAAAGTATTTGAAGTATGTATAATTTCAGACATATTTATTCCTTAGCTAGCAAAATGTATTCCTAATCTAGTTATGATGTGCTGAATCCCAATGAGTTGTATGTCAGATGTCTGACATACTATATAAGTAAGTTTTAAAAATACTTCCATTCTTTCAATCTTGTAATATGCTCTTAATCAGTTATGAATTTGAGACTTATATTTGACAAAACTTCCCAAGGCACTTATTAGAAATCTTCGAGTGGCACTGGAATATTAGGGGGGGAAATACAAGATAGAAAAATGTAGAAAAAGCTTTTTAACAGATTTATTCCAATATCTATCCTCCTCCTATCAACAGCACATGTAGGATTTCCAGAGTGAACTCTGTTATTTATTTATTTTATTTATTTATTTATTTATTTATTTGATTTGTATGCCGCCCCTCTCCGAAGACTCGGGGCGGCTAACAACAATATAAAAAGACAATGTAAACAAATCTAATATTAAAAATAATCTAAAAAACCCCAATTTAAAGAACCACTGATACATACAAGCATACCATGTATAAATTCTATAAGCCTAGGGGAAAGGGAAATTTCAATTCCCCCATGCCTGACGACAGGGGTGGGTTTTAAGGAGCTTGCAAAAGGCAAGGAGGGTGGGGGCAACTCTGATATCTGGGGGGAGCTGGTTCCAGAGAAGGCTCTTCTCCTGGGTCCTGCCAAACAACATTGCTTAGTCGATAGGAGCTGGAGAAGGCCAACTCTGTGGGACCTAACCGGCCGCTGGGATTTGTGCGGCAGAAGGCGGTCCCGGAGATATTCTGGTCCGATGTCATGAAGGGCTTTATAGGTCATAACCAACACTTTGAATTGTGACCGGAAATTGATCGGCAACCAATGCAGACTGCGGAGTGTTGGTGTAACATGGGCATACCTTGGGAAGCCCATGATTGCTCTCGCAGCTGCATTCTGCACGATCTGAAGTTTCTGAACACTTTTTAAAAATAATTCATTTATTTTTCTCCACCTTCACAAATACAAATTCAACATGTATATACCTTCCAATATTGTGTACATCATACAGAGTTCATAATTATACATTTTAGCCTTTATTCATAGACCCCTATTTAATATTTTTTTAAAAACAACAACAACAACAGCCTGCCCCATCAATTACCCTTTCTTGCACCCCTCTTCCTCCTTCCTTCTTTCTTCCACCTTCCTACTTTCCCTTCACTCCTCTTTCTTCCCTTATTTCTCTCTGTGGGTGAAGAGGAAGTAGAAAGGAAGGGAGAGAAGGAGAGAGAAGATTCTCCTCCTGATGTTGGTGAGTAAAGAATGAAGGAGCAAAGGCAGACATGAAAAACCAGCCTTATTTTCATCTTGATGCTATTCTTGTCAACTGCATCATGCCCTCTAATGCATGGGATTTTTTGCCCCTTCATTGTTCTTGCAGGATAAACTACACACTGCCAGTGTTCCCTCTAATTTTTTGGGGGAGTGGGCAGAAAAGTATAGTGTCTGAGCGGCAGTCCCTTCGGGACTGGGCGGCACAGAAATAATAAATAAATAAACAAACAAACAAAAAACCCACCCTGTTTTGCCTCAGAGAATTTCAAAATAAAATACTGTACTGTGTGTCTATAACAGTGAGCTCATAATAGGGCAACTCTATCAATATCAAAATGCCACTTAAATAGTTGAGCTAGTTTCAAAATAGATTTTGATTTTCCTTCTCTCTTCCTTACTCCCATTCTTTTTCTTTCTCTTTTCCTTCCTCTCTTTTTTCTATCTGTTTCTCTCTCTTCCTCTCTTCCTCTCTCTCTCCTTCCCTCTCACTCTTTCCCTCTCCACTTCTGGGCAGGTTTGGAAAACTCTGAGTTGATGATGATTTTTAAGTGAGCGATTGCTCACTGCTCAGCTTAGAGGGAACTATGCACACCAGTGTTTCCTCTAATTTTTTGGGGAGATGGGCGGAAAAGTATAGTGTCTGAGCAGCAGTCCCTTCTGGACTGGGCAGCACAGAAATAATAATAAAATTTCCCTCTCGGCTTCTGGGCAGGTTTGGAAAACTCTGAGTTGATGATGATTTTTAAGTGAGCGATTGCTCACTGCTCAGCTTAGAGGGAACTATGATGCACACTGCATATTAAAACTAATTATGATCATTCCCCATTCCTAAATCCAATCCAGAGATTCAAGATATTGCTGACCACAGGGGCAGATATACAAGGGCAGGAAGGGAGGGAGAGAGGGATGGAGGAGAAAGGGAGGGAGGGAGGGAGAGAAAGAAAGAAAGAAAGAAAGAGAGAGAGAGAATATCTGCTAGTATGATTTAATCAAATTTTATATTAAATCTTATTTTACATTAATTATCTAGAGTTAAACTTTGACTGGAATGTTTTTACTTCATAAATAGTTAGTTCTTTGGAATAGTTCTTTACATGTTATATATTTGCTTATCCAAGAATTAAGCAATTATCTTTGCTTAATAAATTCAGATATCAGAAACTTAAAAGAAATAACCCAAATCTAGAATCAAATAGGATCTCCACTGAACTGAATAGGAGAATTCAGTTCTTTGCTTTCTGCTGTGGACATACACTCGCTTGAATCTCTTGCTTATTTTATTTCTATCAAGTGGAAATTTCATTTGCTTCAAAGGAAGATTCCCCCTTCCTGTTCAGGTAGTGGGAATGAGTATCCAGAAGAGATTAACACCACAGCAGGAGAAAAGATTGAAAGTTATCTTCCTCCAAACACCAATCTTTATTCTAGATAGGAGCTCTATTATGGAAAGAAAGTGGGGGGGCTGGCACTGAAGGGCGAACCAAGTAATTGACATAATTTGTATTTTGACTCTTAGAAGGGAGCTCGAGGATAGTCAGGTAACAATCAGCTGTGTTTATCCATCTATGCCAAAATTTAATGAGGCATATCATCAGAAGACATCAGCAAAAAGTTTGTATCAGAATTTTTACCGGTATCACAGCTGGACACTTGGAACAAAAGGACGAGACATCAAATTAGTCCCCATGATAAACTAATCAAGGAACATTGTCCCTACTTCAGAAAAGTAAATTTAAATATGAAAACACCTTTACATGTTATATAGTTGCTTATCCAAGAATTAAGCAATTCTCTTTGCTTAATAAATTCAGATATCAGAAACTTAAAAGAAAATAACCCAAATCTAGAATCAAGTAAAATCATTCCCAATTGCCACAAAAAGTAGAATTAAAGCTAATAAGCCAACAAGAGGGCTAATTTAACATCCCAAGCCAAATATCAGAGGAAACAGCCATGTTTTGGGTATATTAGGAAAGGTTAACAGGGTGAGGGCGATACTAATCTCTTGAGGGCTGGAACTACAACAGAGCAAGAACTACAACATGACTTTGCTTAATACAAGAGACTTAGAGCATACAATTTCTGTCAGATCTGATTTCTAAACTGAGCAGAAACAATTGCAATAGCCTGGCCTTATGACATTGTAAGGCTTTATAGATAATGCCTTGATTCATATCAAGAAGGACACTGGAAGCCAGAACAGCTTGCAGAGCAGCAGTGTTTACTGTATATGAAAACTTAACAGAATGCTTAAAGCTGTCTTCAACACTGCATTCAGAACTGGTTGCAGCTTCCAACTGGTCTTCAAGGGCCAAACAACAGGTAACTAATATGTGAGTCACTATGAATAAGTCTCCCACCCAAAAAGGAGCAATTATTGCACCAGTTGAATCTACACCTCCTGGTAACTGCTATCATTTTTTCCTTGAGCAGGAGTCATGAGGCCAAGATTACTCTCATGGTGCACACCAACTCTTGAGTAGAGGTGTTTGGCCTAACTTGAAGATGAAAAAACTCTGGATCATGTGTGTATGCATGCTCAGAATCGTAACTACTTAATCTTGCCCGGCTTGAGCCAAAACCTGGATCCCCTCCCCCATCTAAGCTCATATACCCTCCAGACATATAACTATGTCAGCCCAGGGAATAAAGGAACAGCTAATGATACCTCACACCATGCTGACAGATGATCTTACCCAGCATGTTTGTACAGATATTAAATAGGAGTGTGGAGAGGATGAAGCTCCAGAGCATCCCACAAAGCAACAAACTCTAGCTTCATCTATCTTACCTACTACCATCAACTAGAATGGACCCCTGGGGAAAGAAAGAATGGACAAGAAGAATTGGAATATAATAAAATTTGGTCTAAGTTTTATGATTGGTTGAAGAATACTTATGTAATAGCATGTTTCTATAATAGATGGTATAAAATAATGCAAATTCTTAAATAGTAGTTTAGAATTATATATCGTTGACATTTTTTCCTTTTATTTACCTTTTTCTCTTTTTTAATACCACTTGTAAGAATCCTCATGACTTCTGAGAAGAATGGAGCGGTTTTGGCTCCTTTTTTAATGTTCTGTGTTTTGTTTGTGTTTTTGTTTGGTCTCGAAATCAAAAATCAATAAAATATTTTTTAAAAGGAAGAAAGAGAACCACCTCCACCCTATGCATTCCATAATGTATCATAAGCAGGGCTTGGATTAAAAAAAAATTGCAACTGTTTTTCTGCCTGGTTGCTGGGTGGGCGTGGCCATGGGGGCATGGTCTACTTGACCTCCTGCATCCTGAGAGGCATTTTTAATGCTTTCCAGGGTCTGGAGCCTTTTCTCAAACCTCTGGGAGGCCAAAATTAGCCTCCAGAAGGGCAGAAATGGCCTCCCCTGGGCTCCATAGGCTTTCTGGTGGCGCTCCAGGAGCAGGAAATGGGCCCCTTTCTGGATTTCCAGTAGGCCTGTTTTTCATCCTCCCAGAGCCTCTGCATGGGCCCTGCACTTTCCTCGAATCCAAAATGGGCTGCATGGAGACTCCTGGGAGGGGAAGGGTGGGCGGGGTCAGCCACCCCTTGCAACTACCAGTTTGGTGAAACAAACTGGTCTGAACTAGCTGAATCCCACTCCTGACATAAGTCACTGACTTGTCAAGGAAGGCATGTTGGGTGTACCATCTTCACCCCAAGCCCACCAGACTTATCAACAATGTATAATCAATGCAATTTCAGTGTTATGAAAATCCTGATTCTACTTTGTCCAGGGCTTTCTGGATCTGTAAACCAATCATCTTCTCACCAGCCTTCCTCCTAAATAGAACTTATTTGGGGAAGTAAAAAATTATTATTCTATGATGCCCTGAGTCACCTCAAGAATGGCAGCATAGAAATCTAATAAATAAATAAATTATAATAAATAAATAAGATGGTTTAGTTCAAATAGCATGCACAATAATTTAGAATGAAGTCATAGAATCTAAATTGTCTATTCTAAACACACACGTTATGGATTATACTTCATAATACTTCATATACTTCATAATTCACATTTATATTACTTTTGTTTAGCAAGCCAGAGTATAAGACGCACTGGAATATAAGACACACCTTAGTTTGGGGGGAGGAAAACAGGGAAAAGTATCTGCTTACAAAATATTTATCTGGCTAGCGTCCTTAGTCTGGTCAACTTCAGCACATTATTTTATCCCCTGGTTAAGGGCTTAAAAATTTATTCTGAGAGAGTAACAGTGTAAGAGCTTGCAAGCCAAGAGCTGGGAACATCATTACTACCTGCAAAGACTTAGGGCTTGGGAAACATTGTTCTTTGCAGAGAGTAACAATGAAAGAGCTTGCAAGTGGGTGAGAGCTAGAAACATCATTCGCATCTGGTTAGGGCTGGAAAGAAACATTTGGAGCAAGTTAGACCAATGGGGGGAAAACCCCTGAAAAGATTTAGGGCTTGTAAAACATTCTTCGCAGAGAGTAACAATTAAAGAGCTTGGGTACATTAATAGCACCTGGTTAGGGCTGGAAAGAAACATCTGGAGCAAGTAAAGCAGTGAGCCCCCCCCCCTACAAAGTCACGATCTGGAATACATTCTTGGCAGAGAGTAACAATGAAAGAGCTTGCAAGCCAGTAAAAGCTGGAAACATTGTTAGCACCAGGTTAGGGCTGGAAAGAAACTTACTCAGAGCAAATTAGAGTAATGAAAAAACCCTGCAAAGAATTAGGGCTTGAAAAACATTCTTCGCAGAGAGAAACAATGAAAGAGCCTGCATTGTAAGAGCTGGGAAGATCGTTAGCAGCTAGTTAGGGCTGAGAAAGAAGCTACATTCAGAGTGTAAGATGCATCCAAATCATCAGCCTCTTTTAGGGAGGAAAAAGGTGTGTCTTATACATTGAAAAATATGGTTATCTCAAAAGCCAAGAGGCTAGAGCTCTAGCAAAAGTTAGTTTGTCATCATCAAAAATTACAACATCATAACTTTCCTCTGCTTCTGGTACTTCTCAATATTTTTAGGACTTTTTCTTCCTAGAATTTCTCACAAGTGTAAGGTCCACTGTTTTTCTGGATCAACCAAGTGTTGATCCATTGGGTATCAACTAGATGTTCATGTGTACACAGGTACACATTTCTTTGATTATTGTCATATTTGCTCTACTTGTAATGATCTACCATTTCCTTTCTAAAACAAATGATTTTGGCTTTATGTTGCAGGAGCTTTAGACAATGTTTATTACATGACAGTCTGGATAATGATTCATGTACCATGTGCAGTCTGGATCCAAATGATTCTTCTGTGTTATGTCTGCTTTGCTCAGTTTTTAAAAAATGCTACATTCCTATTTTCAATATGAATCACAAGTATTATTCTTTTGAACATACAATCTGTTCTTTTTAATTCCTTGCAACCCCCACAGTGAAAGTTTTTGGAGAACCACACAAAAACTCAAAATAACAATATAAAATTAGAACTTGAAATGATGTGACCCTCCACATTCTACTTCACCATATTGGAGCCCACCTACAGTAGCTATTTTAGTTCAGCAGAAATTGAATTGCAGCCATGCTGCCAAGACAACAGTGAGTAGGATTATTACAAAAAATATATAGGGGTTGTTGATTTTATTGTGTCTGAACAGTGTTAGGAACCAAATGGCTCTATATAACTATTACTGTATTTTAATGGGCAACATAATACTTCCAGAATCATTTAAACTCAAGGGCTGGATTTGGAAAAACTCACTTAAGGAAAATCATGAGACTACAAGGAGAAAAATGATCATAAAATTCTGTGAATAGCCCTTCCCATGAACAGTCATTTCCACTCATATTAGTAAGTCATTGAGAGTGTCCAGGGCAAATGTGTAAAAATTAAAAGGAAGTTTACTATGAATGGGGCAGAATTCTATAAGGAATTCAAAGGGAACTTAGACAGGGACAGTCACCTTTGAATTAGTTTTCCCTAATATGCAGATGGAAACCTCCCTTCAATTGGAAAGGATAGGCAGGGAAAATGGATATAAATCCTATGGTTAAGAAAACATTACTGAATATGATGCTTTCATATATTTATGTTAAGAAAATATAATACTGTAAGCAAATTTCAATTAATAGATTAAAGCTTTAGATGAAAGTTTGCAACCCTGCTAAAAATAGGGGTTTAAAAATTGTCCTGAAAAGTCAGATGAAGGAGTCTGCAGCTCTAAATGCAGTGAAAATGTTCAGATCATAAATGGAAGAATCTGAGGCCAAATGTCCTGCTTCAATGTTCTTTTGGGGATCACAAAAATCTCAAGGCAGCATATCTACATGACATATTTCTCTCTCTTTCAATTTAAGCCAAGTGTAATTCCTCACATTCATAGAGAGACAGGACCAGGCAAGTCCATGCAGGCACACATACAAATATGGGGGTAAAATGATACCTCGAAGACAATAACAAACAAATGTCACATACGATGCGAAGAAGCTGATAATAACTCTACCTCCCTTCAAAAACAGACATTTATGTTACTTAAACTACATAACCTACCAGAATATACTACAGTAGGCACTCATGTATGCACACACTCATGTACACAGAGAGAGAGAGAGAGAGAGAGAGAGACAGACAGACAGAAACAGACAGACAGACAGACAGATGCAATTTCAGTTTTCAAAATTTCCAAATAGTTGTTTATTTGCCAAGAAGGCCTGGCTCATCTAATAAATAATAATAATAATAATAATAATAATGATGATGATGATGATGATGATGATGATAATAATAATAATAATAATAATAAGAAGAAGAAGAATAGCGCCGGCGGACTTACCCGCCGGCAGCGTTTGCAGGAGGGCCGGGAAGACACCGGGCTCCTGGCGGTCACCATCTTGGGTCTCAGGCGAAGTCTCGCGAGACGAGACTTCGCCCGAGAGTCAGGCCAATGAGGCCTGACTGCTGATTGGTCCGGGCGGGGCTTGCCGGCCCTATTTAAGGGCGTGCAGGCCCGGGCTCAGCCTTTTCACCCGGACCATTGGCCACGAGCAGACATTCGGCTGAGTCTGCTCGTGGCAGCCATTTTGGAGCGGCCTTGTGTTGCGGCCGCCATTTTGTGGCGATTTTTCCAGCGAAAAGGCCTTTTCGGAGCTCACGGCGGTGGCGGAGACCCTCTGAGCGCGTCGGCGCTGGTGGTCCTTGGTCCCCCTTGGGCTCGAGGGGGAGTGGTGAAATCGGGCACTGGGAGGGGACACGGTTGGGCCCTGCCCAGGGTGGGGGGGCGTCTGGCCACTGGGACACCTGCAGATACTGGGGGGTGCCCCGCATTAAGGGTTCTTCTGCCCCTGGGCGTTATTGGCCCATTTAGCCGATTGGGCCTTCCCCTGGTAGGGCCTGTGGCCTTAGTGCTGGGGTTTTGGGGTTAGAGTGCTTACTTCATCTGCATTGAATTGGGCAGTAGGTGGGATGGCCCCAAAGAAGAGGCAAGCGCGGGCCCCTCCGGCCCAACCAACTGTGCGGCCTAGGAGGGCTCTGAGGCCTTCTGCCCGGGCTCGGGCCAGCATGGAGGGGCCCCCTGGGGTGGTCCCATCTGTGGGGGTGGTGGGTTTTATGCCCACAGCCCCTCACCCCGATGTTTCTCCCTCTGTTTCTTGGGCCAGGGTCCTGGAGAGGTTGGACGAATTGGAGCGTTGGCGGTCCGGATCGGGCCCGGGCAGGCTCCCCCCGGCTGCATCGGCGGCCTGGGGAAGGGATCCTGAAGAAGAAGCAGCCCAGGCCGGGCAGATGGCCCAGACCGGGCAGATGGCCCAGACCGGGCAGATGGCCCAGTCGGGGCAGATGGCGGCATTCCAGGGCCCCGCTCGGATGGGCCCCCCGTGGATGTCTTCAACCCCTTATGGGGCAGGTGAGGTTGCACCACACTTAGCCACCACATCGCTCCTCCCCGTGCAGGGTCCGGGGTTTAACCTGCCTGGTTCGGGGAGTGGCGCTAGTTATCTGGGGTCCACTTCAGGCACATGTGGTCAGGTCTGGTCCCCGCCGGCTCCGCCGGCAGTAGCGCCGGGGGTAGTTTTCCCACCAGGGCCAGGGGTGGGGGTTTGGATCCCTCCAGCGCCTGCTATTATGCCCCCGCCCCCTTTGGTGTATCCACCGGGGCTAGGCGTGCTGGGGACGGGGGCCTCCACTGTGTGGGACCCGTTTGCCAGCATCAAGCCTGGGGCCATCCCATGTAGGCTGCCAGCCACCCCCTTGGGGTACCACCTCCACCCGTCGGTGAAGGAGGCGATTTGGCGGGGGGAGTATGTGGACCTCTTCTCCCTATTAAACAGGGAGGTCCCCAAGCAGGACAAGGATGTAGTGCATGGGGAAAAGATAAAGAAGACCAAAGTCACCAAGTGTTTCAGCTCATAGCTGTACGCTTTCTTGACTTTCGCATCCATGGTGATCCAGAGGCAGCCGGCCAGGGCCGCTTCCCTGCTTAAATATATTGATTTAATTGCCAGGGCTAATTTTGAGTATGGAGGTACTATTTGGCGGCATTATGATAAGGGTTTCCGGATGCATATAGCCCATGACCCCTCCTTGCCCTGGGATATGGTGGTGCCGGACCTTTGGTTCCAGGCCACGTATATGTCCAGCAAGGAAGGTTGCAACAGGACCGATAGCGGTCACTTTATGGAGGAGGAGCCCGTGGCTTCCACGCCAGCCAAGGCGGCTGCGGGGGGAGCGGGGAACGGGGCCTCCCCGGCGTGCCATGAGTTTGCTGCAAAGGGGGCGTGTTTTCGTCCCTTTTGCAGGTACAAGCATGCATGCGGGAATTGTGGGGGGAACCATGCCTCTTCCGTGTGCCCCCGCCCCAAGAAGGGGGCGGAAAAGAAGGGTGGGGGTCCAACGAAACCTCCCTCACCTGTTGGGGGTAAAGGGGCCCAGCCCAATTAATTTACAAGCACTAGAGGGTTGGTTGAAGGACTACCACCCTCGCTCGAGAGCGGCTGCTCTCTTGCTAGGATTCTCAAAGGGATTCAGGATCCCTTACATGGGGATTAGGAAGGCCTTCATGTCCGACAACCTCAGGTCGGTTGTGGGACATGAAGACATCGTTAGGGAAAAGATTCGGAAGGAGGTGGCCGAGGGCAGGGTCATTGGGCCTTTCCCAGAGCCGCCCTTCCCGAATCTTAGGGTGTCCCCATTGGGTGTGGTCCCCAAAAAGGCGAGTGGTGAATTTAGGTTGATTCACCATTTGTCTTTTCCAAAAGGGGAGTCAGTGAATGATTTCATTCCTGACGAACTTTGTTCAGTCCGGTACGCATCCTTTGATGCGGCCGTGGCCATGGTTAGGAAGTGTGGGGTTGGAGCCCTTATGGGTAAATGTGACATTAAGTCGGCATTCCGGCTCCTCCCCATACACCCAGACGACTTCGAGCTGTTGGGCTTCCATTTCGAAGGTGGTTTTTATGTGGACAGGGCTTTACCCATGGGTTGCTCTGTCTCATGCTCTCTTTTTGAGAGTTTTAGCACCTTCTTGGAGTGGGCACTCAGGAGGCGCAGTGGTGTCGTTCACTACCTTGATGATTTCTTGATGGCAGGGCCTGCGCGTTCGGAGCAATGTTTTGCTCTAATGTGGGACTTCGCGGCCCTCTGTGCACACCTGGGGGGTGCCTTTAGCCTCGGAGAAGACCGAAGGCCCCACCACCAAGATTACCTTCCTCGGTATTGAATTGGACTCAGAGGAGCAATCTTCAAGATTGCCCCTGGATAAGTTGTTAAAAATCAAGGGTAAGCTCGATGAGGTTCTGGGCTGCCGGAAGGTCACTCTCCAGCAGCTCCAGGAACTAGCGGGGATACTTAATTTTGCCTGCCGGGTTGTGGTGCTGGGCAGGGCCTTTTCTAGGAGGTTGTATACTGCGATGAAGGGGCTCCGTTTGCCCCATCATCGTACCCGCCTATGCGCAGGGGTCAGGGCTGACCTCTGCGTGTGGCGGGAGTTTTTGGACCAGTTTAATGGACTGTCTTTTTGGAGGCACGAGCTTCTTTTGGAAGCTGAGTTGCAGCTCTGCTCCGATGCTGCGGGGACTTGTGGTTTTGGGGTAGTGTTAGGTGACCAGTGGTGCTGGTCGGCGTGGCCTCCGGAATGGAGTGCCTCTTCTTTGGTTAAGGATCTGACTTTCTTGGAGCTCTTCCCCTTGATAGTGGCCTTAGAGCTTTGGGGGGAGCAGTTTAGGGACAAGACTGTGCACTTTTGGTGCGACAACCTAGCGGTTGTCCATGTGGTGAACGCCCTGTCCTCTAAGAGTGACAGGGTCATGCGGCTTGTCCGCCATTTCGTGCACAGGTCCTTGTCCCTGAACACGTTGTTTTTGACTAGGCATGTCCCTGGATTAGATAACGGGGTCACTGATGCCTTGTCCCATGGTCAGTTGTCCAGGTTTCGGACCCTGGCCCTGTGGGCCCAAGAGTCGCCAGAGGCGTTCCCCGACCACTTTTGGAGCCTGGGAGGGCTCCCGAGTGGTGGAGAGACGAGGCCTCCAGGGCAATTGCCCTCTCGGTAGCACCGGGCACCCTCAGGGCTTACCAGCGTGCAGGTAAGGAGTTTGGGGATTTCAGGCAGGGTAGGGGTTACCCCCAGAGTTGGCCTGCCCCAGTGGAGCACCTGGCAGAATTTTGTGTACAGCTTAGGCAGCGGGGCCTGTCAGTTAGGACTATCAGGTC